>NC_084732.1:99044845-99057345 GCF_033978785.1 Entelurus aequoreus | reverse complement strand
TTGGGCACTAATACACCCCCATACCATCACAGACGCTGCCTTTTCAACTTTGTGCCTATAACAGTCCGGATGGTTCCTTTCCTCTTTATTCCGGAGGACACGACGTCCACAGTTTCCAAAAAAACGATTTGAAATGTGGACTCGTCAGTCCACTTTGCATCAGTCCATCTTAGATGAGCTCGGGGCCCAGCGAAGCCGGCGGCGTTTCTGGGTGTTGTTGATAAAATGGCGTTCGCTTTGCATTGTAGAGTTTTAACTTGCACTCACAGATGTAGCGGCGAATTGTAGTTACTGACAGTGGTCTTCTGAAGTGTTCCTGAGCCCATGTGGTGATATCCTTTACACACTGATGTCGCCTTGCGTGCAGGGATTTCTCCAGATTCTCCAAACTTTTTGATGATATTACGGACTGTAGATGGTGAAATCGCTAAATTGCTTGCAATAGCTCATTGGGAAATGTTGTTCTTAAACGGTTGGACAATCCATATTTTTCATCTCACATTTATTGTTTTATTACAACTGAAAATGTGGCTTAAGTGTGAGCACTAGAACTGGGTGTAGCATGCACAAATGGGGCTAATTATTTTTAATGTCTTTTTGCACTGCCAGGTTTGTTCTCCCAGGATGCAAACGGACTATTCCGGACAAGGCTTGCAGGTAGGAACATATTTATTTTCTCAATTAATCCTACACATCGCAAAGACCGGAACCAAACAAAAGAAAAGCGTGTCGTTCACACGAGAAGCTAATGAACAAACAAAAAAAATAACGCAGGAAACATAGAAGGTAAACACTTAACATGGACTATGGCATGGAACAAACAAGACTTACTGTGGCATGAAACAAATAACACAACTATGACAACATGAAACTGTGGCATGAAACCAATAATGACGCCAGGACGACTGACTGGCAAAGGTGGGCTTAAATCATGTCTCTTGATTGGAAACAGGTGCGTGTCCCGAACACCAGAGGCAGGTGAAAATCCTAAGTCGTCATGGTAACTAAAACTAACAAGGGTGCACACAAAAACAGGAACTAAAACTAACAGAACATAACAAAAACATGATCCGGACTACGGATCATGACACTTTTTATTTTGTACTTGTCTTAATCTTTTTGTATGTGTTTTACACTTTTCTCAACTTATCTTTAAAAGCCTAACCAGGGACTAGGATTGCAAATTAGCCTGTGGCTAGAAGTATTGCGTACTTGGGTAGCAATGTTTAATTGTACTGTCCCTGTCAAATAAAGAAAAAAAATACAAATAAATGGTGCTTCTTTTCAACCCGTAGGAATGGAATTGGAACAAAGTAGTTATATCATATTGCTGTTCACACAATGATCATAACTTTTTACAGATGCAGCGTAAATAGAGGCTGTCAGAAAAATTGTATGTAAATTATCCAAAAACTTTCCGTTCTCTGAGTTCCCAATGAACAGACAAGAGGTTGTCTTTGTTGCACCAAGCAAAGGCGTGGAAAAATTCCATTGTGTACGATGGCAGGAGACGGGATGGGGGTTATCTATTGTCATCCAAGACCTGCCCAGGCTGAAGCCAGGACCAGCCCAAGCCCGAGGCATCTTTTTCTTTTGTGTTAATGCAGGCCCGGCCCTAACCAATCTGGCGCCCTAGGCAAGATTTTAGGTGGCGCCCCCCCACATCGGCAGTGAAGTGTATATACTCACAAGAAACCGAATGGCTTTGTCTTTGACCTTTTTTTTTTACTTAAAGAAAGCAAATTAACAATCAGAATAGTTAACAAGATAAAAAAAAAAAGAATAAATAAATGAATACAAAAAATTAAAAATGAATATATGAAATACAATATTTTTTACATACATAAACACAAAATAAAACGTGTCAACAAGTTGCATAAAATACATTAAAAATACAATATAAATAAGGCACTGCACAAAACAAGATATTAAACCAGTATGAATTTAACAACTATATTATAAAAAAAAGGGGATCCTACAGAGTTCTCTATTTGTGCTTTTTAATAGTGCATTAACTAGAATGACTTACAAATTACTGTACACCAGGGAGTACTGTAATTACCTAACGTTACATTATTATTTGCCATAACAATTTAGCCCCCTCCACAATATTAACCCGACGTTAAAACAGAACTAGCTATTTATTGATTAGCAATTGCCGAATCATGTAACATTAGCTTAATGCTAAAAAGCCAGGTTACTATCACATTCTGTAACAGACAAATAATTTCATGTAGGCTAATGTTACCTACCTGCTACCTCTGTCTTTTTCTCGTTTCTCCTCCTCTTCTTTTCTATTTTTTCTTCCCTGGGCACCTGACAGTTTTGGCCGTTTTGACATCTTGTGATGATTTTTTTGGTGAAGTGACGTCCAAAAAGAGTCATGATACGGGAAGGGAGGGGGGAGATAAGGTTGTAACAAATATTATTTGTATTAAATAGGCTTTACTTTGCATTTTAATTAACGTGGGATTATTTTTTGTATTTGGAAATAATAGTACCAACTTTTTTTTCTTTTTTTTTTTTCTCCAACATTTGTGGCACTGGCGTGGCGCCCCCTGATGGACGGCGCCCTTAGCATTTGCCTATACGGCCTATGCCACGGGCCGGCCCTGTGTTAATGTGACCGGAAACCATGACTGTTTACATACTCCCCATTCCTTTAGAAACAGATGTTGTTATGTAAACAGGGAAAGTCCAAATAAAAAGAGGTGGCGTACAATCTTTCGCCGGAGCGTGGGTGACACTGTAAGAGGTTACAGGTCGACACGTTTCTCCTCAATTGAGCAAAATTGAATTCTGCCTGTGTTTGATTCTTTGCTTCATGTCTTGTTTAATAGATGTCATCAGTGTTTGAACCTGACAGAGGCAAAAGGTGCACGCTTAGATTTATTTTGCTGCGCGTTGCCCTCTTCCAACATAGTCGCTGTTCTGCTCAGTTCCAGAAAAGACGAGGAGAGGGTCTCCTTTCGATGTCCCCGTTTGGCTTGGTTTCCGCGGCAACACATTCCTGCCCATGCCTGCGTCTGTGCTTTTGTCGTAAATATTCCACGGAATTAACTTCCAGGTTTTTATGGTTGTGTGAGACTAGATAAACAAGTTGCCTCCATTTTGAAGCTATTTTCATACACTATGTTGCCAAAAGTATTTGGCCACCTGCCTTGACTCACGTATGAACTTGAAGCGCCATCCCATTCCTAACCCGTGGGGTTCAATATGACCTTTTGCAGCTATTACAGCTTCAACTCTTCTGGGAAGGCTGTCCAAAGGAGTGTGTTTATAGGGATTTTCCACCATTCTTCCAAAAGCGCATCGGTGAGGTCACACACCGATGTTGGTGGAGAAGGTCCCTGGCTCTCAGTATCCGTTCTAATTCATCCCAAAGGCGTTCTATCTGGTTCAGGTCAGGACTCTGCGCAGGCCAGTCAAGTTCACCCACACCAGACTCTGTCGTCCATGTCTTTATGGACCTTGCTTTGTGCACTGGTGCACGGTCATGTTGGAAGAGGAAGGAAAACTGTTCCCACAAGGTTGGGAGCATAGAATTGTCCAAAATGTTTTTGGTATCCTGGAGCATTCAAAGTTCCTTTCACTGGAACTAAGGGGCCAAGCCCAACTCCTGAAAAATAACCCCACACCAAGTGATTAGGACACCTGATTCGGATCATTTGGATGGGTGGCCAAATACTTATGGCAATATAGTGTATCCATCTGATTTATGACACCGAAATACTTACAAAGTTTGTGTATAATTAAATATGACCAAAATCTCACGGAGATTCCCGAGCCATTTTAAAAGATAACGAAGAAAGCCAGTCACGTGATCGCGTGACGTAGAGGAGGAACCGCAGACCCCTTCCCCATCAACAACAGTGCTAATCAAGCAGACTTTGTGAGCGCCAACGACGATTACTTTGGGGCAGATTATGATCCGGAAACCTTATATTTTTGAGCCCGAACACAAAGAGGATGTAGCTTTATCGTGACACTATAGCATTAGCAGCATTGCTGGGTGCTAAACGTACAAACTAAGCATAATACACCAAAATAAAACAAACACTTACTGAAATATTTCCACTCTCGCTGGGATTGCGGCGCTCACGTATTTCCGTTTAGATGAAGATTCAGTCGCAATCCGCACGAAAGGTTGAAAATAAAATTGCTGCAATTTGTGTTTTTTTTTCGCCATCTTGGGGAGGGGGGGTTGAAAGTGAACCATCATTATTGTATTTATTTATTTATTTTTTTATTTAAAAAAAAAAAAAAAAAAAGAAAGTGAACCATCCTGTCAGCCACATTTGAGATGCATGAATTATAATCTAAAATTTACTCTTAGCCTGCGATGAGGTGGCGACTTGTCCAGGACTTACCTCGCCTTCCTCCCCAATGCAGCTGAGACAGGCTCCAGCATCCAAATATATTATGCTTGATTTAAATAGTATTGAAATTGTTTTACACGGATTTAAAAACAAAAAAAGGACCAAAAAAAATCAATAAATATGTGTCCAATCCTTCAAACCACGACCCCTTTTGACGATTTCTGAATTGACTTGCAAATCGGAAAACATCTCGGAGAAGAGTTCCGCTCTGCAAGGCGAAATTATGAGCAATTTGAGTTTTTTTCGCCATCTTGGGGGGGGGGGGGTGCAAGTGGATCATCCTGTCGGCCACATTTGAGATGCATGAATTATAATCTAAAATTTACTCTTAGCCTGCGATGAGGTGGCGACTTGTCCAGGACTTACCTCGCCTTTCTGCCCAATGCAGCTCAGACAGGCTCCAGCACCCAAATATATTATGCTTGATCTAAATAGTATTGAAATTGTTTTACACGGATTTAAAAACAAAAAAAGCACCAAAAAAAAATCAATAAATATGTGTCTAATCCTTCAAACCACGACCCCTTTTGACGATTTCTGAATTGACCTGCAAATCGGAAAACATCTCGGAGAAGAGTTCCGCTCTGCAAGGCGAAATGATGAGCAATTTGCGGGCCAGAACAGACCACTTGAGCAGACAAACCATCGGAAGGCGTCTGCTCACAAAAAACAAAATCAATATTTAGCTACGGCCTTGCAACTCCGATGGTTTTACTTTTACTCGAATCATTTGTGGTCAATATTCATGACACACATTAAGTGGATGTATTTTACTGGGGACGGAGTGGCGTGGTCGGGAGAGTGGCCGTGCCGGACACCTAAGAGTTCCTGGTTCGATCCCCACCTTCTACCAACCTAGCCGTGTCTGTTGTGTCCTTGAGCAAGACGCTTCACCCTTGCTTCTGATGGGTCGTGGTAAGCGCCTTGCATGGCGGCTCCCGCCATCAGTGTGTGACTGGATGAATGAAATAGTGTCAAAGTGCTTTGAGTACCTTGAAGGTAGAAAAGTGCTATACACATATTACCCATATTTTCGTGTTGGAAAAAAATGCCAAAAAGATCAATATTACCTTTCTACATTTTGTGACCTGTAGAAAAACTATGATTGTCAGGTTCAAACACCGAACTGTCTATTAAACAGGACAAGAAGCAAGGAATCAAACAGAGATATGATTCAATTTAGCTCATGAGGAGAGCGCGTGGAACTGTACCCTCGCACAGCTCGTAAGCTGCTCCTAAGGGGAGGGGTCACATCATGCAGCAGCCTAGCACTGGTTCATAAGCAGTTTAAAAAAAAGTGCTTGGAGCGGTGTCAGGTTTGCCCCTTCTCTGCTCGTCCGCCTTATCTTTTGGAGACTTCGAGTCCTGATACGGCCCCTCCCGTGGCTGTGCAGATCTGAAAAACAGACACTTCTACGGCGCTTCTAAGGGGAGGGGTCACATCACGCAGCAGGCTAGCACTGGTTCATAAACAGTTAAAACAAAATGTGCTTGGAGCGGTGTCAGGTTTGCCCCTTCTCTGCTCATTCGCCTTAGCTTCTTGGAGACTTCGGGTCCTGATACGGCCCCCTCCCGTGGCATTCCAGGTCTGAAAAACAGACAATTCTACGGTGCTTCTAAGGGGAGGGGTCACATTGCGCAGCAGCCTTGCACTGGTTCATAAACAGTTTTTTTTTTTTAAATGTGCTTGGAGCGGTGTCAGGTTTGCCCCTTCTCTGCTCGTCCGCCTTATCTTCTTGGAGACTTCGAGTCCTGATACGGCCCCTCCCGTGGCTGTGCAGATCTGAAAAACAGACACTTCTACAGCACTTCTAAGGGGAGGGGTAACATTACGCAACAGCCTAGCGCTGGTTCATAAACAGTTAAAACAATATGTGCTTGGAGCGGTGTCAGGTTTGCCCCTTCTCTGCTCATCCGCCTTAGCTTCTTGGAGACTTCGGGTCCTGATACGGCCCCCTCCCGTGGCTGTCCAGATCTGAAAAACAGACACTTCTATGGCGATTCTAAGGGGAGGGGTCACATTATACAGCAGCCTAGCACTGGTTCATAAACAGTTAAAACAAAATGTGCTTGGAGCGGTGTCAGGTTTGCCCCTTCTCTGCTCATCCGCCCTAGCGTCTTGGAGACTTCGGGTCCTGATACGGCCCCTCCCGTGGCTGTGCAGATCTGAAAAACAGACACTTCTACGGCGCTTCTAAGGGGAAGGGTCACATTACGCAGCAGCCTAGCACTGGTTCATAAACAGTTTAAACAAAATGTGCTTGGAGCGGTGTCAGGTTTGCCCCTTGTCTGCTCATCCGCCTTAGCTTCTTGGAGACTTCGGGTCCTGATACGGCCCCTCCCGTGGCTGTGCAGATCTGAAAAACAGACACTTCTACGGCGCTTCTAAGGGGAGGGGTAACATTACGCAACAGCCTAGCGCTGGTTCATAAACAGTTAAAACAATATGTGCTTGGAGCGGTGTCAGGTTTGCCCCTTCTCTGCTCATCCGCCCTAGCTTCTTGGAGACTCCGGGTCCTGATACGGCACCCTGCCATGGCTGTCCAGATCTGAAAAACAGACACTTCTACGGCGATTCTAAGGGGAGGGGTCCCATTATACAGCAGCCTAGCACTGGTTCATAAACAGTTAAAACAAAATGTGCTTGGAGCGCTGTCAGGTTTGCCCCATTCTCTGCTCATCCGCCTTATCTTCTTGGAGACTTAGGGTCCTGATACGGCCCCTCCCGTGGCTGTGCAGATCTGAAAAACAGACACTTCTACAGCACTTCTAAGGGGAAGGGTAACATTACACAGCAGCCTAGCACTGGTTCATAAACAGTTAAAACAATATGTGCTTGGAGCGGTGTCAGGTTTGCCCCTTCTCTGCTCATCCGCCTAAGCTTCTTGGAGACTTCGAGTCCTGATACGGCCCCTCCCGTGGCTGTGCAGATCTGAAAAACCGACACTTCCACGGCGAGGCGCATTTCAGACACACAGTGTCTGCCTTTGCATGATAAAACAAGGACAGCTTTATGAGCACAAGTGGATAGTAACCAGGGCCACCTGAACTGCAAGCAAACAAGTTGTGTGACAACTTATATACAATTATTCTGACAATAATAGTTAAGTTGTGGTAAAATAAAATAAAAACAAGACCTAATATGTAGTTTTATTTTTTTAACCTTAGTTTAGGCCTGAAGCTACCCATGTTAATGAAGTAGAGATTCCTATGCAGGATTAATTAGAGCTCAAATGGGAATGGGAGACAAAGGGCCGGCTGAATAAACAATGTAATAAATGATGCAGTGCACGCTCTTTATTGCAACAATTACATTGGAACTGTCTGGGGATGGAGTAAAGGAAACTGAAGTTCCCCTCATCAGCTCGCTTCGTAGATCATGGCTTCAGTCTTGGCGCGTTCGAGTGGAGCCGCGCGGGCCCCATGACGGCGCTTTGGGTAAACACACAAAGATACGGCGTGCAACCTCATTATCGTGTGCCTAAATAAAGAAGGCCCTCGGGCTGAGGAGCACCTGATGGTGAAGTGAGATCACAAAGGGTGAAAACATGACAAAGTCGGGCTGCTAAATTGGTTCATTGCTTTGACAGATGTCGGAGCGTACCTCCGGGTGTGATATCCGGTCGAGGTGGTTTACATCTTCGGCAGAAACATTCCGAGGTTTGTGCGGCAACTACGGGTGTGCCGGAGCCTCGTGATTAACGGGCTGGGGACAGGCTTGCTTATTGGTACTCTTCAGTCGCCTACTTGCGTCTTAAGGCTCTCATCCTGATGGCGTCGTATTCCCGCTCGTAGGAAGCGTAGAGGGAATGGTTCTGAAAAATCGACCACGGAATACAAAGAAGTGGAACGGCCGGTTCAGAACGACACCCTGAGGATAGGCCAGGGTTTTTATTTTATTTTTTATTGTATTTATTTATTTATTTTTTGCTTTTTGGTTGAAAATGAATGTATGGATGGTTCGGGACCCTTTTGGACTGTGCGACAAGGTGTGGCACTTTCGCGACTTCTGCTGTGCTTTTTTGTGGTCTTCTGGATCGGCCTCCCGGGAGCCTTTTGGCTATGGAGACCAGCTGCTAGGTCTCTTCCACACCAGAGTCCGTTTGGAGGGACCGGAGGAGATGCGGATGCGGCTACGGAGCTGGCGCTGAGCGCCGGGACGGACGAGCTTTACAGTGTCTTGGCTGAATGAGCGGTCTCCTCGCTCGTCCATGCGGACTGGACACTGGCCGAGAGTTGGTGGGCGGCCGAGGGTGGAGTCGGCTCTCTTGGTTGGTTTGTTGGGTCTGCTCCTGTCTCTGGCCATGCTCCTCCCACCCCAGCAACACTGCAGAGGCCACCACAGTCTATATGTTTTTTGTTGTTTTTACTTTTGTAGCTGTATGTAGAAATGTCTGCTTGCATCAGCTCTGCTCTATTAATGTCTTTAATGTCCTTTGTGCTTATGTGTGCTATGGCTATGAGTTTTTTGCAAAAAACACATTGCAAAAAAAGTGGTCATAGAGGCATTTTTACCACTGCGTTACATGGCCTTTCCTTTTAACAACACTAAGTAAACATTTGGGAACTGAGGAGACACATCACCTGCACTTTTTAATGTCCAAAAATAATGTAAGGATATCGAATGGAGGCAAGTCAAACACTTGAGCCAGGCGGAAAACCACCGTTTAGGCTGAAGACTGCCTACAAGCTATTTGATTGGCTTTCCAGAGCTGCCTTCTTGCCAGCTGACCAATCAGTGAACGAGTCACGATCATCCACAGGAGAGAGAGATTTATGATAGAAATAATCATAAACATAAACTGTGTTTGTAATATTAGGGCTGTAGTTTACAGTAATTTCTTTTACACCAGAAAGAGAGCAGCTTAAAGGGACCATCAGAAGTTTTTAAACCCTGTTTGCTAGCCCGGACACGTGAGACATAGCTTTGAAAATGTCAGTTACTAAATGACAAGGTGCTTTATATGACATTTTATGACAAACCGTGTCACCTTACCAGACATACCTGTGGTCTAGTGGTTCCACTGCATGGTTATGATGCATGAACGCATTATTTGTAGGTTTGATTCCGGTCAAAATCATAAATACAAATTTTAATCGTGGATAGCCCAAAGTAATTTCCTTTATTGTTCATTTTGCACTAGAAATTTAAAAAAATAATAGACTGTATTTATATTATTCACATGTGAATAATGCTGTATAATACACTGTATTTATATTATTCACATGTGAATAATGCTGTATAATAGACTGTATTTATATTATTCACATGTGAATAATGCTGTATAATAGACTATATTTATGTCATTCACATGTGAATAATGCTGTATAATAGACTGTATGTATATTATTCACATGTAAATAATTCTGTATAATAGACTGTACTTATATTTTTAAAATGTTAATAATGCTGTATAATAGACTGTATTTATATTATTCACATGTGAATAATGCTTTATAATAGACTTAATTTATATTATTCACATGTGAATAATGCTGTATAATAGACTGTACTTATATTTTTCACATGTGAATAATGCTGTATAATAGACTGTATTTATGTTATTCACATGTGAATAATGCTGTATAATAGACTGTATGTATATTATTCACATGTGAATAATGCTGTATAATAGACTGTATTTATGTTATTCACATGTGAATAATGCTGTATAATAGACTGTATGTATATTATTCACATGTGAATAATGCTGTATAATAGACTGTATTTATATTATTCACATGTGAATAATGTTGTATAATAGACTGTAGTTATGTTATTCACATGTGAATAATGCTATATAATAGACTGTATTTATGTTATTCACATGTGAATAATGCTGTATAATAGACTGTATTTATATTATTCACATGTGAATAATGCTGTATAATAGACTGTATTTATATTATTTGCATGTGAATAATGCTGTATAATAGACTGTATTTATATTATTTGCATGTGAATAATGCTGTACAATAGACTGTATTTATATTATTTGCATGTGAATAATGCTGTATAATAGACTGTATTTATATTATTTGCATGTGAATAATGCTGTATAATAGACTGTATTTATATTATTTGCATGTGAATAATGCTGTATAATAGACTGTATTTATATTATTTACATGTGAATAATGCTGTATAATAGACTGTATTTATATTATTTGCATGTGAATAATGCTGTATAATAGACTGAATTTCCCCCAGGGATCAATAAAGTACTTTATATTCTATTCTATTCTATTGTATCCTCCTAAAGTGTGTTGTGAAGCATGTTTAGCTATTCCTCGTCCAGCAGTGATAATGATACTTGTAAGAAACATACTTTATTTGTCGCCATGGAGACGAGGATTAGTGATTTAGAAGTAGCTAGAACACTGCCGACTGCGGATGGACTTTAGCCGCTAACTAAGTTAAAGTACCAATGATTGTCACACACACACAAGGTGTGGCGAAATTATTCTCTGCATTTGACCCATCCCCCTTGATCACCCCCTGGGAGGTGAGGGGAGCAGCGAGCAGCAGCGGTAGCCATGTCTTAAAGTCTTTCAGTGTTATAACTTCACCTTTATCTTTAGTTTTTACGCCAAAATGCGTCCGTTCTCCCTTTTTCTGTCCACGCACTGTGTCTACTTGTAGGTACTCGGTGTGTGCGCGCTGCCGAACATGCTCCCCTGTTGTTAAACCAGCATTGTGGTGACGTGATACAATACTCATATCGGTACACCGTACAACCCTAGTTTCTGTACAGTATTTTTCAAGTGCCGACATAAATTAATTAAGTAGGGCATCACTTAAAGGCTTGGTGGGAAACTCTCTTGATGAATACTCCCGGAAAAAGTGTTTCCTTGAGAAGATTAGAATGAGAGCAGTAGTAGTTTGTAGCAACACTGCGTTCCATCAGTGTGTTTCTGGCTCTAAGCTGGAGGCTGTGTTGAGAATGTGTGAAGGATTGGAGTAGATTGTGAGTTGCTTGATCTACCGTATGTCCATATTTCTTCCTCAGCTCCCGACGGGATCTTCCTCCTTCTGTTGCCTTATTTCTTTATTTCTATTTTTTTCGCGGAGGTCTTCTCACAAGAGATGGCTCTATCAGAGAAGAAATCCGTGTTCAACAGTTCGCCTGGCAGCACTTCACTCACGGCGAAGAAAAACACAACCTGCATTAACTGAAAGTGCTTGAAAGTTGGGTTTATTTCAATGGAAATATTATATTTATTCTACTTTTGTTACTGCCATGATCCGTTTATTGGTTAACTCCTTAAAGAAGTCATACAGCAATGAAGCATGCAAACGTAGCTTTGTTGATCTTCTGTTTTTGGACTTAAATGTTTCCACTGTAGCCATACATTGTGTGATTCATGTTGTCAGGTTCAAACACTGATGACATCTATTAAACAAGACAAGAAGCAAAGAATTAAACAGAGACAGAATTCCATTTGGCTCAGTTGGAGGAGAGACGCTTGTACAGTGTGTCAACACGCTCTGACGAAAGATTGTACGTCTCCTCCTTGTATTTGGACTTTCCCTGATTACATGGCAACAGCTGTTTCTAAGGGACGTGGGGTCGTAAACAGCGTTGCCTTTGGTTACAGAACAGTTCAAAAGAAAAGGTTGTAAACAGTTCAAAGAAGCGGTGCCTGGAGGGCTTTTGTAGTTCTTGGGTCAAGACACTATCTTTCTGTTGATTACAATACATGGAAGAAACAGAACACCTTCATGTTGCTTCCCCCCCTACACAGTGGAGTTTTACAAGCCTTCTTCTTGGTAGGTTCAAAGATATGTTTTGGTATTCTCGCCGGGAACTCATTGAAACACAAAGTTTTTGTGATAACTTAGATACAATTATTCTAACACATGTACACTACCGTTCAAAAGTTTGGGGTCACATTGAAATGTCCTTATTTTTGAAGGAAAAGCACTGTACTTTTCAATGAAGATAACTTTAAACTAGTCTTAACTTTAAAGAAATACACTCTATACATTGCTAATGTGGTAAATGACCATTCTAGCTGCAAATGTCTGGTTTTTGGTGCAATATCTACATAGGTGTATAGAGGCCCATTTCCAGCAACTATCACTCCAGTGTTCTAATGGTACAATG
Organism: Entelurus aequoreus; assembly: GCF_033978785.1. NCBI lineage: Eukaryota > Metazoa > Chordata > Actinopteri > Syngnathiformes > Syngnathidae > Entelurus > Entelurus aequoreus. The sequence goes on along the minus strand of NC_084732.1, from coordinate 99,044,858 downwards.
TGTTTGCTCATTG
>NC_084732.1:99038591-99044825 GCF_033978785.1 Entelurus aequoreus | reverse complement strand
AAAAACACATTTCAACGTAAACAAGAGCAGTTTGACATTGCAAAAACTACTACAGACATGAATCAGATATACTCTTATTGGGATTTATATTGTTTTATATTTATATAGCACTTTTCTCTAGTGACTCAAAGCGCTTTACATAGTGAAACCCAAAATCTAAGTTACATTTAAAGCAGTGTGGCTGGCACTGGGAGCAGGTGGGTAAAGTGCCTTGCCCAAGGACACAACGGCAGTGACTCGGATGGCTGGGATCGAACCTGGAACCCTCGAGTTGCTGGCAAAGTATATGTAATGTAGGTCTGGGTTAGTTTGTGAATCATCCCTCAACAAATGAGAGAGATGATACAGTATTATCTGCTATTGTTTGAGCACACTGCAGCTAGTCCTGGATACTACCGCTCCTTAATGCTTCGGTCGCACGCAGGATTCTCACAGGAATGAGCCGAAAATGCAAACTTACCTGCTTCTAGTTCGCTCTCGTTTGGCTTCTCCGAGGGGCGTCGCCATCCGGATTAGATCATTCAGCTTTTTCTCATTACTTTCCGATTTTTTTCGCTCTTTTTTCTTTCATTTTTACTGTTGATTTTGTAAGACTAGTATAACAAATAATGATACGGTTGTCTAACTGCACAACCTCGTGTGTTAAAAATGATGCCTGTACTTAAATATTTACATTCATTTTTATTCATTCATAAATTGACGCAAAAAAAACCCCAACGTAAGTAAAGTAAGGCTCCACTTTTTCTAAAATACGCTAGCTTGATGCTAATATACATTGGATTTGCTATTGACATGCTACTGATTAGCATTAGCGAATTGGCACGGCGACTTCAGCACCGTCTAATGTGTTAATGAAAACTACAACAAGGACAATCACACAGCTGGTGCGTAATACACAACACTTACAGTACTAACACTTTGTAGGGCGCGACTGCGCTGACCACCACACCACATGTAGCAGGTCCAAACGGTGGACCACAGACGTGGACGTGGTCTTCATGCGCGTGCAAACACTTCCCACAATCTTCTTGTTGAGTAGAAAGTGTACATAGGAGTCGCAGAGCCGCTGGAGGCAGCGGCGCGAGGACGGCCCCGTGAATTACAGCATATTGGCACGGGTGTGTTGGGCTTGTCAGGAGACTTCTGGGACTGACTTGAAGTGATGCCTTGGCCCGTATCGCCCCAGCACTCAGCCAAGGCAGCCCAGCAACACCCGTCCCACTTAATGTGATCTTCCTGGGCTCCAGCAGAGGCAAGTGGCAGCGAGAGAGACAAACAGGACAAAGACGCCGATGACTCAGTCATGCACGTACACACAAACACACACACACACATACACATACACACACACACATACACGTACACACACAGACACACACACACACGTACACACACATACACGTACACACACACACACACACACACACACATTCACAAGTACATGAGTACACACGTACACAGACAGCATGACAATAATAGTTGCTTTTGTGTGTTAGCTGCTGTATATGCTCATGTGACAACACACATGTATATATATATATATATATATATATATATATATATATATATATATATATATATATATATATATATATATATATATATATATATGTGTGTGTGTGTGTGTGTGTGTGTGTGTGTGTGCATGTACGTGTATATATATATATGTGTGTATATGTATGTATGTATGTCTAAGTATAGATGAATATATTTACAAATGTATAAATATATATACAAATACATGTATATATACTGTATATACTGTATATATATATATATATATATATATATATATATATATATATATATAAATTTATATAAATATTAATCAATTATTTTCATAGAACTGGCATCCAATGTTAAAAAAGTATAGGTTTTGAATCGAGAATCGACTCTGAATCAAATTGAATCGTGTGGCGCCCAAAAAGTTACAGTTGTATATATATATATATATATATATATATATATATATATATATATATATATATATATATATATATATATATATATATATATATATATATATATATATATATATATATATATATATATATATATATATATATATATATATATATATATATATATATATATATATATGTATATGCACATAATATCATACAGAAGGAAACATTCTGCAAGACCGCTTGTATCGCACATCACATCACACGCAAGTAAACACGCTGCAGGACTGCTTGTATCGCACATTATATCACACACAAGTAAACACGCTGCAGGACCGTTTGTATCGCACATGATATCACACACAAGTAAACACACTGCTGAACTGTTTGTATCGCACATGATATCACACACAAGTGAACACGCTGCAGGACCATTTGTATCGCACATGATATCACACGCAAGTAAACAGACTGCTTGTATGGCACATGATATCACACGCAAGTAAACACGCTGCAGGACCATTTGCATCGCACATGATATCACACACAAGTAAACACACTGCAGGACCGTTTGTATCACACATGATATCACACACAAGTAAACACACTGCAGGACTGCTTGTATCGCACATGATATCACACGCAAGTAAACATGCCGCAGGACGGCTCGTATCGCACATGATATCACACACAAGTAAACACGCTGCAGGACTGCTTGTATCGCACATGATATCACACACAAGTAAACACGCTGCAGGACCGTTTGTATCACACATGATATCACACACAAGTAAACACGCTGCAGGACCGTTTATATCGCACATGATATCACACACAAGTAAACACGCTGCTGAACTGTTTGTATCGCACATGATATCACACTCAAGTGAACAGGCTGCAGGACCATTTGTATCGCACATGATATCACACGCAAGTAAACAGACTGCTTGTATGGCACATGATATCACACACAAGTAAACACGCTGCAGGACCGTTTGTATCGCACATGACATCACACACAAGTAAACACGCTGCAGTACCGTTTGTATCGCACATGATATCACACACAAGTAAACACGCTGCTGAACTGTTTGTATCGCACATGATATCACACACAAGTAAACACACTGCATGACCGTTTGTATCACACATGATATCACACACAAGTAAACACGCTGCTGAACTGTTTGTATTGCACATGATATCACACGCAAGTAAACACGCTGCAGGACCGTTTGTATCGCACATGATATCACAAACAAGTAAACACACTGCAGGACCGTTTGTATCGCACATGATATCACACACAAGTAAACACACTGCAGGACCGCTTGTATCGCACATGATATCACACGCAAGTAAACATGCCGCAGGACGGCTCGTATCGCACATGATATCACACAAAAGTAAACACGCCGCAGAACTGCTTGTATTGCATGTGATCTCACACACATTTAAACACGATGCAGGACTCCTTGTAATGCACATGATATCACACACAAGTAAACACGCTGCAGGACCGTTTGTATCACACATGATATCCCACGCAAGTAAACACGCTGCACGACTGCTCGTATCGCATATGATATCCCACGCAAGTAAACACGCTGCTGAACTGTTTGTATCGCACATGATATCACACACAAGTAAACATGGTGCAGAACTGGTTGTATTGCACATGATATCCCACGCAAGTAAAAACGCTGCAGGACTGCTCGTATCGCACATGATATCACACACAAGTAAACACGCTGCAGGACTGCTTGTATGGCACATGATATCCCACGCAAGTAAACACGATGCAGGACGGCTTGTATCAAACAATTCAAATACAAGTCGATATCATCTGATTTTGCTGATTTGGGACTGATATCAATATGGAATGGGGACCCCCCTACCCAAGACTATTGAGTGAGACCCCACCCTAATGAAAAGTGTAAAGGAGTTAATACTTGTGACGATGCAAAGGTGGTCTCTTTAGTGAAAACAGGTATGACGATTGACAAGCGGTGCAGGGAAAAGAAGGTGGGCACACCTGGACGGGCGGCCAGGAGAGGAGGAAAATGAAACATTCTGCTGAATGTTTTCCAATCCACTTAAACTCTTCACTTCTCATTTGCAGAATAAGAGGCAGAGCGAGGCGAGCGGGGGGGAGGGGGGGGAGGGGGGGGCTTCATTTTGCATCTCATGTGTTGACAGTCAGCCATGTTGTTATCATTGTGAGCTGCCCTCTAGTTTATCTCCCCGCCTGAGATAACACGTGACTGTGGGGCCAGACAAGCAATTATCTACCTGCCCTCTATCCCGTCTGATTTAAATCGCCAGGCCGTCCCCTCCTTGCCTGGATCAATGATTTCCAGCTCAAAACACCAAACGGCTAATGTTATGGATTTGGGGAGCGAGGATAATCAGCCTGGATCTCACCACAATAATCAGCCTGGATCGCACCACAATAAGACCACGCTGACATTGAAAGGAGGACAAGTGGGGCAGATTGTCCTAATGTGCTCCACTTTAAGTCCAATACAAAGTTCTGACACACCCGTGTTTACTTGTGTGTGATATCATGTGTGATATCATGTGCGATACAAGCGGTCCTGCGGCGTGTTTACCTATCACGTGCGAGTAAACACGCTAAAGGGTCGCTTGTATTGCACGTGATATCAGACACGAGTAAACACGCTGCAGGGCCGCTTGTATCGCACATGATATCACACACAAGTGAGCACGCTGCAGGGCTGCTTGTATGGCACATGATATCACACTCAAATAAACGTGCTGAGAGTGCTTGTATCGCACATTATGTCACACGCAATTAAACACAATGCAGGACTGCTTGTATCGCACATGATATCACACACAAGTAAAAACATGCCTCAAGACTGCTTGTATCGCACATGATATTACACACGGTTAAACACGCTGCAGGACTGCTTGTATCGCACATAATGTCACTCGCAAGTAAACACGCTTCAGGACTGCTTGTATCGCACATGATGTCACACACAAGTAAACACGCTGCAAGACTGCTTGTATCGCACATGATATCACACACAAGTAAACACGCTGCAAGACTGCTTGTATGGCACATGATATCACACTCAAGTATACGTGCTGAGAGTGCTTGTCTCGCACATGATGTCACACGCAATTAAACACACTGCAGGACTGCTTGTATCGCACATAATATCACACACAAGTAAACGTGCTGCAGGCCTGCTTGTATTGCACATGATGTCACACGCAATTGAACACACTGCAGGACTGCTTGTATCGCACATGATATCACACACAAGTAAATGCGCTGCAAGACTGCTTGTATCACACATGATATCACACGCAATTAAACACAGCAGGACTGCTTGTATTGCACATAATATCACACAGAAGTAAACGCGCTGCAAGACTGCTTGTATCGCACATGATATTACACACAAGTAAACACGCTGCAGGACTGCTTGTATCGCACATGATGTCACACACAAGTAAAACACACTGCAGGACTGCTTGTATCGCACATGATATTACACACAAGTAAACACGCTGCAGGACTGCTTGTATGGCACATGATATCACACACAAGTAAAACACGCTGCAAGACTGCTTGTATCGCACATGATATTACACACAATTAAAAATGCTGCAGGACTGCTTGTATCGCACATGATGTCACTCGCAAGTAAACACGCTGCAGGACTGCTTGTATCGCACATGATGTCACACGCAAATAAACACACTGCAGGGCTACTTGTATCGCACGTGATATCACATACAAGTAAGCATGATGCAGGACTGCTTGTATGGCGCATGACATCAGGGACAAGATAACATTTTGCAGGACTGTATCGCACGTGATATCCCACACAAGTAAGCACGCTGCAGGACCGCTTGTATCGCACATAATATCACACAAAAGGAAACACGCTGTAGGACTGCTTGTATCGCACATGATATCACACACAAGCAAAAATGTTGCAGGACTGTATCGCACATGGTATCACACATGATTAAAGATGCTGCCGGACTGCTTGTATGGCACATGATATGAGTAAACGCGCTGCAGGACTGCTTGTATCGCACATGATATCACACACAAGCAAAAATGTTGCAGGACTGCATCGCACGTGATATCACACACAAGTAAACACGCTGCACGACTGCTTGTATCGAACATTTCAAATACAAGCCGATATCATCAGATTTTGCTAAATTTACCTAAGACTATTGAGTGAGACCCCACCCTTATGAAAAGTGTAAAGGAGTTGATACTTGTGACGATGCAAAGGTGGTCTCTTTAGTGAAAACAGGTAAAAAAATAAAAAATAAAAAA
>NC_084732.1:99023591-99033591 GCF_033978785.1 Entelurus aequoreus | reverse complement strand
TACAAGACAACTTGTCTTTTAGTAGTAAGTAAACAAACAAAGACTCCTAATTAGTCTGCTGACGTATGCAGTAACATATTGTGTCATTAACTATTTGCTTTATTTTAACAAAAAAATAATTCGCTACATTTAACATATGTTTATTATTGCAATTTAGTCCTTAAATAAAATAGTGAACATACTAGACAACTTGTCTTTTATTAGTAAGTAAACAAAGATTGGCTCCTAATTAGTCTGCTGACGTATGCAGTAACATATCGTGTCATTTATCTACCTATTATTTTTTCAACATTATGAGGGACAAGTTGTAAAAAAAATATTATTGATCTACGTGTTCATTTACTGTTAATAATAATAATAATATATTTTATGTGTAAAATGCACTTTCCATTTAGTAAACAACCTCAAAGTGCTACAGTGTATTAAAAATAATAATAATAAATAAAAAGATAATAATAAATAAAAATAAAAACTAGAACAGCTTAATAGCTAGAACTAGTATGCATATATCTTTTTAAAAAAAAGGGCTTTTTAAAAAAAAAAAAAAAAAAAAGGGTTTTTAAGCCTTTTTTAAAAGCATCCACAGTCTGTGGTACCCTCAGGTGGTCAGGGAGAGCGTTCCACAGACTGGGAGCGACGGAGCAGAAATATATATATATTATGTTAATATCTCTTTTAACATGTTCTTTCTACACTACTGTTCAAATGTAATAATCACTTATTCTTCCGTTTACATTAGTTTGGATGATACCACAAATTTGGGTATGGATCCGATACCAAGTAGTTACAGGATCATACATTGGTCATATTCAAAGTCCTCATGTGTCCAGGGATGTATTTCCTAAGTTTTATAAACTTATTATAATTTTTTTTTTAAAGGAAAAAATATGTTTTATATCAATGTAATGTATCGACTAGATACGCTATTGTACTTGGTATCATTACAGTGGATGTCAGGTGCAGATCCACCCATGGCATTTGTTGAGCTATGGTATCCTCCTACGGTGTGTAGTGAAGCATGTTTAGCTATTCCTCGTCCTGCAGTGATAATGATACTTGTAAGAAACGTACTTTATTTGTCGCCGTGGAGGCGACGATTAGTGATTTAGAAGTAGCTAAAACACTGAGATGGGTAGGTTGTGAGTTCAAACCCCGGCCTAGTCATATCAAAGACTATAAAAATGGGAGCCATTACCTCCCTGCTTGACACTCAGCATCAAGGGTTGGAATTGGGGGTTAAATCACCAAAAATGATTCCCAGGCGTGGCCAGCGCTGCCGCTTACTGCTCCCCTCACCTCCCAGGGAGTGATCAAGGGTGATGGGTCAAATGCAGAGAATAATTTCGCCACACCTCGTGTGTGTGTGACAATCATTGATACTTTAACTTTGCTTTAACTTTAACCCAATAGAAGAACTTTGGGACAAATTAGAACGGAGACTGAGAGCCACACCAACATCAGTGTGTGACCTCACCACTGCGCTTTTTGGAAGAATGGTGGAAAATTCCTATAAACACACTCCTTTGGACAGCCTTCCCAGAAGAGTTGAAGCTGTAACAGCTGCAAAAGGTGGATTGGTATCATATTGAACCCTATGGGTTAGGAATGGGATGACACTTGAAGTTCATATGTGAGTCAAGGAAATCTAGTGCACATCAGTTAGAATGGAGGAAGCTAGGTAGGTTAGCGAATAAAAATCTATAAATTAGTCACACCGTCTTTTAAACCGCAGGCTTCAAAGCGTAGGAAAAAAGTAGTGACTTGAGAATATGTTAAAAATAAACAGGTTAGTACAAACTCTGTTTCCATGTGAGTTGGGAAATGGTGTTAGATGTAAATATAAACGGAATACAATGATTTGCAAATCCTTTTCAAGCCATATTCAGTTGAATGCACTACAAAGACAACATATTTGATGTTCAAACTCATAAACTTTATTTATTTTTTTGCAAATAATAATTAACTTAGAATTTCATGGCTGCAACACGTGCCAAAGTAGTTGGGAAAGGGCATGTTCACCACTGTGTTACATGGCCTTTCCTTTTAACAACACTCAGTAAAGGTTTGGGAACTGAGGAGACACATTTTTCAAGCTTCTCAGGTGGAATTCTTTCCCATTCTTGCTTGATGTACAGCTTAAGTTGTTCAACAGTCCGGGGGTCTCCCTTCTGCTATTTTAGGCTTCACACATTTTCAATGAGAGACAGGTCTGGACTACAGGCAGGCCAGTCTAGTACCCGCACTCTTTTACTATGAAGCCACGTTGATGTAACACGTGGCTTGGCATTGTCTTGCTGAAATAAGCAGGGGCGTCCATGGTAACGTTGCTTGGACGGCAACATATGTTGCTCCAAAACCTGTATGTACCTTTCAGCATTAATGGTGCCTTCACAGATGTGTAAGTTACCCATGTCTTGGGCACTAATACACCCCCATACCATCACACATGCTGGCTTGCTGAAATAAGCAGGGGCGTCCATGGTAACGTCGCTTGGACGGCAACATATGTTGCTCCAAAACCTGTATGTACCTTTCAGCATTAATGGCGCCTTCACAGATGTGTAAGTTACCCATGTCTTGGGCACTAATACACCCCCATACCATCACACATGCTGGCTTTTACACTTTGCGCCTATAACAATCCGGATGGTTCTTTTCCTCTTTGGTCCGGATGACACGACGTCCACAGTTTCCAAAAACAATTTGAAATGTGGACTCGTCAGACCACAGAACACTTTTCCACTTTGCATCAGTCAATCTTAGATGAGCTCAGGCCCAGTGAAGCCGACGGCGTTTCTGGGTGTTGTTGATAAACGGTTTTCGCCTCGCATAGGAGAGTTTTAACTTGCACTTGCAGATGTAGCGACCAACTGTAGTTACTGACAGTGGGTTTCTGAAGTGTTCCTGAGCCCATGTGGTGATATCCTTTACACACCGATGTGGCTTGTTGATGCAGTACCGCCTGAGGGATGGAAGGTCACGGGCTTAGCTGCTTACGTGCAGTGATTTCTCCACATTCTCTGAACCCTTTGATGATATTACGGAGCGTAGATGGTGAAATCCCTAAATTCCTTGCAATAGCTGCTTGAGAAAGGTTTTTCTTAAACTGTTCAACAATTTGCTCACGCATTTGTTGACAAAGTGGTGACCCTCGCCCCGTCCTTGTTTGTGAACGACTGAGCATTTCATGGAATCTACCTTTATACCCAATCATGGCACCCACCTGTTCCCAATTAGCCTGCTCACCTGTGGGATGTTCCAAATAAGTGTTTGATGAGCATTCCTCAACTTTATCAGTATTTTTTGCCACCTTTCCCAACTTCTTTGTCACGTGTTGCTGGCATCAAATTCTAAATGTAATGATTATTTCCCAAAAAAATGTTTATGAGTTTGAACATCAAATATGTTGTCTTTGTAGCATATTCAACTGAATATGGCTTGAAAATGATTGGCAAATCATTGTATTCCGTTTATATTTACATCTAACACAATTTCCCAACTCATATGGAAACGGGGTTAGTATAGAGCAAGTCACTTTACTTTCTTGGTAAGAAAAGGTGCATAACGATTGGCTTCTTCCTTTTCAATCCGTTCCGCTGGCTGGATGCTTGACGCGGGACTTTGTGGATGAGGAGTCTGAGCAGGACAGCTTGATTATTGTCATTCTCGCCGTGTGTCTGCTAATTGATTGGCTTTTTCCTCCTGATTTCTCCGGGAAAACAATTGGGCGGACGAACATTCAGCGGGGGATTGTTTCCATTGACCGTCTATTAGTATACCATCAGCGCCCGTGCGCCTTACGTCCCCGCCGGCAATGTCGTCCTGTCCCGTGAACGTTACCGCCGTCCGTGACCAAACGCGGAGTTTAGCTTGTTTTACCCGCTGAGCGTCAGTTATAATCCAGTTTTCTTTGCCAGTGTTTACGGGACTCCATTGGCATAAATAAGCACACGCGCAACTCTAATCTTTGGGGTCCGTATTGATCCTCAGGTAAGCCCTCACATGCATAATCAAAACCCCGTCCCTCGCCAATCAATAGCTATTTCCACAGGATCGCTTCACCGCAACAATGTTTGATGAATGGAAAACTGCAATATATATATATATATATATAAATATAACTCTCTTGAGTTTCCAATCATTTCTATTCTCTTGTTTTTTAGTGATAGAGTGATTGGAGCACATACTTGTTCGGTCACAAAAAAAAAAAATTCATGAAGTTTGGTTCTTTTATGAATTTATTATGGGTTTACTGATATCACATGGACAAGGATAAGACCTTCTGTGGTCAGATGAAACAAAAATGTAGCTATTTGTGTCACGGCCAGGGCCTCCTCGCGCCTGCAGACAATCTGCAATCCGCGCACCCGCCCGGGATGAGCGAGCTGCCTTCATAAGCCTGCTCAACCTGCCATCCCGCGCCGGAATGCAACCTTCTGTTGGCGTACGGATCTTTATGCTGGCTCTCTCTCTCCGTGTTCCCCTCCGTGTTTCATTGTTCTTCCTTGTCCTTCCAGCGTCTGCCCTTGTTCCTGTGTTGGCCGAGCTGTGCGTCTCGTCACCTTTTTGTTCTTTTCCTTCCCGGACTGCCCTTTTGGATTCTCGACCTCCCGCTTGGAAACGGACCTTGTCTCTTCTCTCCTGCCCTGGATGGTCTGCCTGCCCCACGAACTTCCGTGTTCCTTTAGCTCTCGACAAAATTTGGTAACACACACCTCAGCTAACTACACACATAGCCTCACACCACATACACTTTTGGATCTAGTTCACACTATATTTCCTTAGTTTATATTATTAGTGTTTGATTATTATATATATGGTGAATATATATAATACATACATAGTATTTATAATATATATTATTATATATTTTATATACTGTATATTATAATATAATAGAAATACATACTTCCTCCTGGTGTCTGTTGCCGTCATCTCCCATAGTAAAACATAACAATTTGGCCACAATATGTTTGGGGGAGAAAAGGTCAGGCCTTTGATGCCAGGAACACCAGACCTACCGTCAAGCATGGTGGTGGTTTTTTTTATGCTCTGGGCCTGTTTTGCTGCCAATGGAACTGGTGCTTTACAGAGAGTAAAGGGGACAATGAAAAAGGACGATTACCGGTACCTACAAATTCAACCTAAAATCATCAGCCCGGAGGTTGGGTCTTGGGCGCAGTTGGGTGTTCCAACAGGACAATGACCCCAAACACACTAGACTTACCTGTATTTGGTGCTAATTACATACAGAAAACAGGTGAGGGGGAAAGTGCTTAAAGGCAGCCGTAAATTTGCTGTAGGAAAGGGGATAACAGGGAGTGAAAAATCACAAAATGAGAGCGCAAGACAAGAACTAAAACTACACACGGAAAACTACCAAAAAAACGAAAACAAAACAAAATGCTGGAACACAGCAAAAACACTTACCAGGTATGTGGAGCAGACGGCGTCCACAAAGTACGTGCGTGAATAACGCCTCGACAACCAAATGCTGTCGCAAGCTCGACTTATATGGTGCTAATTACATACAGAAAACAGGTGAGGGGGAAAATGCTCAAAGGCAGGCGTGAATCTGCTGTACGAAAGGGGATAACAGGAAGTGGAAAAACCACAAAATAAGAGCGCAAGACAGGAACTAAAACTACACACGGAAAACTACCAAAAAAACGAAAACAAAACAAAATGCTGGAACACAGCAAAAACACTTACCAGGAATGTGGAGCAGAGGGCGTCCACAAAGTACGTGCGTGAATAACGCCTCGACAACCAAATGCTGTCGCAAGCTCGACTTATATGGTGCTAATTACATACAGAAAACAGGTGAGGGGAAAAGTGCTCAAAGTCAGGCGTGAATCTGCTGTAGGAAAGGGGATAACAGGGAGTGAAAAACCACAAAATGAGAGCGCAAGACGGGAACTAAAACCACACACGGAAAACTACCAAAAAATCGAAAACAAAACAAAATGCTGGAACACAGCAAAAACACTTTCAATGAATGTGGAGCAGACGGCGTCCACAAAGTATGTGCGTGAATAACGTCTCGACAACCAAATGCTGTCGCAAGCTCAACTTATATGGTGCTAATTACATACAGCAAACTGGTAAGGGGAAAAGTGCTCAAAGTCAGGCGTGAATCTGCTGTAGGAAAGGGGATAACAGGGAGTGAAAAACCACAAAATAAGAGCGCAAGACAAGAACTAAAACCACACACGGAAAACTACCAAAACATCGAAAACAAAACAAAATGCTGGAACACAGCAAAAACACTTACCAGGAATGTGGAGCAGAGGGCGTCCACAAAGTACGTGCGTGAATAACGTCTCGACAACAAAATGCTGTCGCAAGCTCGACTTATATGGTGCTAATTACATACAGAAAACAGGTGAGGGGAAAAGTGCTCAAAGTCAGGCGTGAATCTGCTGTAGGAAAGGGGATAACAGGGAGTGAAAAACCACAAAATGAGAGCGCAAGACAGGAACTAAAACCACACACGGAAAACTACCAAAAAAACGAAAACAAAACACAATGCTGGAACACAGCAAAAACACTTACAAGGAATGTGGAGCAGACGGCGTCCACAAAGTATGTGCGTGAATAACGTCTCGACAACCAAATGCTGTCGCAAGCTCAACTTATATGGTGCTAATTACATACAGAAAACTGGTAAGGGGAAAAGTGCTCAAAGTCAGGCGTGAATCTGCTGTAGGAAAGGGGATAACAGGGAGTGAAAAACCACAAATAAGAGCGCAAGACAAGAACTAAAACCACACACGGAAAACTACCAAAACATCGAAAACAAAACAAAATGCTGGAACACAGCAAAAACACTTACCAGGAATGTGGAGCAGAGGGCGTCCACAAAGTACGTGCGTGAATAACGTCTCGACAACAAAATGCTGTCGCAAGCTCGACTTATATGGTGCTAATTACATACAGAAAACAGGTGAGGGGAAAAGTGCTCAAAGGCAGGCGTGAATCTGCTGTAGGAAAGGGGATAACAGGGAGTGAAAAACCACAAAATGAGAGCGCAAGACGGGAACTAAAACCACACACAGGAAACTACCAAAAAAACGAAAACAAAACAAAATGCTGGAACACAGCAAAAACACTTACCAGGAATGTGGAGCACACGGAAAACTACCAAAAAGACTCAATAACGCACGGCATGGTGTGACACGCCGTGACATGAATAATACATTTCAGTGTTTATTATATCAACAAATCAGACTTAGCATTATCCTGTTAGCATTAGCATCACTGACTGACGTCGCTGACTACTGTTAAAGCATGCAACAAAGTAAATAGTGGATATTTGATGTGTATTTACCTTTGTTCCCCTCGTTTACCGCCTCCTGTTTCACATTTATTCTCAAACAAGGAGGATCGTGCAAAAGTTCCTCAAGTCGAAAGTTTCTATTCGTCTTCTTTCTCTCCGTTGTTAAGTGGCTTGTATCAATAAATACACAAGACTTGGGAAACAAGTTGTCCCTGCATACTCTAATGGCCGGGGAAATTTCCGAATGAAAAAAAAAAAAAAAACTTGCACACCAGATGGTGTGCTTAAAAAACATATCAAGTAACGATCATGTAGGAAGTCTTGTGGACTAGAGAAACTCAGTCTGTCACCTAGTGCGCGGGGAAAAAAACAAAAAACATACGACGTGGTAGGCGTGTGCTGCCATAAAACATACTGTTAAAGTTGACGAGCTGTCAGCGTCTCATGCTGTTGACGGTGAATACACACTTACCATCAAATAAAATCTCTCAGTGAGGTTCCGTCTCCCCCTCTCTCTGCTCCTTTCTTCCACTTCCGAGCTGCTCTTTTACTCATGTACAGTAAGTGGGTTTCACTTTCGTAAATGTTTGGTATTGTAACAATGCGGTTGTTAAAGTTAAGGATCTTCGTGATTTCTGATCGTTTGTGAGGGCAACAAAGGGACTTGTTTAGGTTTATAGATATGGAATATATATAGATTTAGGTTTATAGATATGGAAGTGAGACCTGACAAGTGAATCAAGAGTTTGTGTGAGTGGACGTGTGTGTGTGTGGGTATGTTTTTGAGATTTGAACGTGGATATGCTTGATTTTGTATTTGTGTTTTTGTTGAGTTTGGATCGCTTTTTTGCTTTTGTGTCGATGGGGCATTCCTCCCGCGGGCCGGATGCACAAGTGGATGTGGCCTGCGCGCTCCCCTGGGCAGCCAGCGGAGGGCACTGCAGCCAGAGCGGTCTGGGTCACAGAGCATTATATGCATTGTATGCAAAATGCCCGACGTTCTCTACACAAAAACAACAGAGAGAACGCATAACGGGCCTGAGCTATCTAACGTTAGCGTTGTATTAGCTAATGCTAATGTATCCAGTTAATCTGAAAGACCGTGCTAGCTGCTTATTTTATTCTATCAATGCTGTTTAATGACCTTGTTCCGATGTAGATACTGATCTCTTATCGGTGCGGGGGCCGGCAAAGCTCGGTTGGTAGAGTGGCCGTGCCAGCAACTTGAGGGTTCCAGGTTCGATCCCCGCTTCTGCCATCCTAGTCACTGCCATTGTCTCCTTGGGCAAGACACTTTACCCACCCGCTCCCAGTGCCACCCACACTGGTTTGAAAATGTAACTTAGATATTGGGTTTCACAATGTAAAGTGCCTTGAGTCACTAGAGAAAAGCGCTATATAAATATAATTCACTTCACTTCACTTCATACAGAACAGATCAGCGTGTTGTTGTTGTTTTAGCTTGTTAATATAATAAAAGTTGATCCATCACCTTGTTGTGTTTGTTTGATATAGAGTCTCATCCTTTTTTGGACTCGGGGACCAACTTTGTGAGTATACTCAAATGTTAACACTGAATTAGTAATCTTACTCTTGATTTGAATCGAATTCAATAATCGTATCGAACCTATTTTCAGTTTAAAGCCATCTTAAATGATACAAAAGTATGTGTTCATCGCAAATATTATTATCAAGGCTTAGGTCAGGCTGATTACAAAACTAAATACTGCAAAATATAGAAACTGTTGAAAAATACACTTACATACAATTATGCAGTGCTAAAATAAATGAATTCTAACTAGATTAAAATAAATAATATTAATATACATGTTTCTTAAATAAACTGTAAAAA
The DNA here is from genome assembly GCF_033978785.1 of Entelurus aequoreus. NCBI lineage: Eukaryota > Metazoa > Chordata > Actinopteri > Syngnathiformes > Syngnathidae > Entelurus > Entelurus aequoreus. Next base: position 99,024,460 of record NC_084732.1, on the reverse strand, counting down.
TAATAATTTTTGCGCTACAGAAACTTTTCTATGACTTTAACTCCAGACTTCTTCTGTTTGTTTGAGATTGTCATTACTGCCACAACTGGTGGAAAAGTGTATTACGACTGAGCCCACATGGACCATCGAAAAAGATGATTTTCGGGGGCCCTCTAAAGGGCGCTCACGTATCAAAAGTTGGGGCCACAGCCCTATGGTTAAGAAACACTGCTGTATAGCACTTTATATTGTGTTCAAGGTGTACAAACCTTCACTAAAATATGGACTTTTGTCATTTGTTCATATTTACATTGTTTCTTACGGCAAAATATGCTTCACTATACCAACTGTTTGATTTACAAACCCTGTTCAAGAACCAAAAAAGTTTGTAAATCGAGGTGTCACTATGGTGGCAAATTTTCCCAGAGATTCCCATTCAATCAATCAATCAATCAAACTTTATTTTAAAAAAGCACTTTTTATACATAAAAGAAATAAGCGAAGTGGCGCTCCACATTAGCGTTAAGTTGGTAAACATCCGTACTCGGTTTGAATTCTGGCCAAAGATTGGCCAGGAAGTTAAGCGAAATTATGTTAAATGTATTTTGTTTTTTTTAAAGAGAAATGTATTTTCCATGAATCTGGTTTAGAACAAAACACGCATCAACTTAAATTCACGTTTGTTTAAATAGTAGAAAATGGTTTCACAAAAGAGTGAAAAATATTTTAGATAGGTGTCAGGTTCAAACACTGATGACATCTATTAAACAAGACAAGAAGCAAAGAATCAAACAGAGACAGAATTCAATTTGGCTCAATTGAGGAGAGACGCCGGGACACTGTACTCTTGAACAGTCTCCAGCACGCTCTGGCCAAAGATGGTACGCCTC
>NC_084732.1:98998591-99018591 GCF_033978785.1 Entelurus aequoreus | reverse complement strand
TTGTTTTTTTACGGAAATAAGTTACAATAATGCATAAAATGAGCAAAATACTGTAAATATTACATGTTGTCATGAAAGTGCCTGCTTATTGTACATATGTATAGCGTGTATATAAAACGTTTTTAGAGGTTTTATAGGCAGAATAGGTGAATCTCCGTTACCTGCGTTGTTAGCCGCCTTGTGCTAGCAGTTTTTTACTATCCAACGCACACAGAACATGGAAATATGTGTGTTTTTGTCTCACATAGGAAGCAAAAGTGATAAATATAACATAATCATATATAATTTCATCGCAATAATGCTGGAAAACGTGCAGCTGGATGAGGTGACCAGCTAATATTTGCATGATGAGGTCATTCCCCAGTGATGTGGTCTTTAGACAAACGCTGAATTATTTATCAAAAAACACCACAACATTATAATTATATTGGAATGACTTACAGATGGTTCACAAGGTTAAAGCTTAAGTTTTTGTTGATTCCCTCCAATTTCCCTCCTGACTGCTCAGCATCTCGCCACAGACACATCCTGGAGAGCAATGATGCACACACAACATTGTGACTCGCTTCATTATTTTTAAGTTCAAGATTCAATTATACTGCTGGAAGTTAGCAAAACGGGATGTTTTAATCATCAAAATGCGTATTTATTGAAATGTGTCGTGCCACTGCTTGAGGACTCTTATGCAAGGCTCGCTGTGTCGTGGTGATGGTTTGTCTGGAGGAGCATCGCAAGGTGGAGGTTCTCATGGTCCCGGGTTGTGTTGGCCTGTGCAGGTCAAGGTGCATTTTGACGTCATCCTGGGGTCCAACTGGGGGCCCGGTGTCCCGAGCCTTTCTTTACTTAGCAGCTGTTACACAGGCATGTTTGGAACAAACTACAGTTGTACCATAAACGACGAGTATTTTTGTTATATGCTTTGAATTGGCAGAATTAATTTAGGTTACAAGCCTCCCGGCCGCGAGTTGGAATAACGGATGTCAGGGTGAACCATGGAAGAACCGCCCCATAACAGCAGGTCTTACTTGCTGTTACTTACTTGCTAACATGTGTGATGGGATACATATATATACATATATATATATATATATATATATATATATATATATATATATATATATATATATATATATATATATATATATATATATATATATATATGGTGATGAATAAGAGGGGGGGATTTATATGTATATGTATATATAAATGTATATGTATATATATATATACATATATCCTTCCATGTTCTACCGCTTGTCCCTTTCGGGGTGTAATAATTCATATTCATTACACAAAATAACGTCAACAGAAACTGCATACTGCATACTGCATCTGCATCGATTCTAAATTGATTTGTAAAATCATAAATATGTATTTAAAAAAAGTATAATTATATATATATAAATATAAATATATATATATATATATATATATATATATATATATATATATATATATATATATATATATATATATATATATATATATATATATATATATATATATATATATATATATGCAGTTTCTTATTCATCACATTTTAAATCAATGCATCTTTTTCAAAAAGTATATATATATACATATATATATATATATATATATATATATATATATATATATATATATATATATATATATATATATATATATATATATATATATATATATATATATATATATATATATATATATATATGTATATATATATATATATATATTTATATATATATATATATATATATATATATATATATATATATATATATATATATATGTATATATATATACTTTTTGAAAAAGATGCATTGATTTAAAATGTGATGAATAAGAAGGGGGATTTATATGTATATGTATATATAAATATATATATATATATATATATATATATATATATATATATATATATATATATATATATATATATATATATATATATATATATATATATATATATATATATATATATATATATATATATATATGTATATATAAATATATATATATATATATATATATATATATATATATATATATATATATATATATATATATATATATATATATATATATATATATATATATATATATATATATATAAAATCTTTTTTTAAACAATCTTTGAAAATTATGAACCGATTTAGAATTGTAATATATATATATATATATATATATATATATATATATATATATATATATATATATATATATATATATATATATATATATATATATATATATATATATATATATATATATATATCCATCCATTTTCTACAGCTTGTCCCTTTCGGGGTATATCAATTCGTATTCGTTACACAAAATGAAGTCAACAGAAACTGCATACTGCATCTGCATCAATTCTATATCGATTCGTAAAATCGTAAAAAATCGATTTTAAAAAAGTTTAGTACAATTTTTGAAAATTATGAACTGATAAATAATAATAAATATATATATATATATATATATATATATATATATATATATATATATATATATATATATATATATATATATATATATATATATATATATATATATATATATATATATAATCAATTCTTATTCATTACAATTCTAAATCGGTTCATCATTTTCAAAAATTGTTAAAAAAAAGTTTATATATATATATATATATATATATATATATATATATATATATATATATATATATATATATATATATATATATATATATATACACAAATACTTTTGTAAAATCGATTTTTATGTTTTAACGCCTCGATTTAGAATCTTTGCAGATGCAGTATGCAATTTCCGTTGACGTTATTTTTGTGTCTGTGTGAAATGGAATGGAATGGAATGGAATGGAATGGAATGGAATGGAATGTAAGTCACTTGTGTTTAAATATTTATGTTCTTGTAACATTGTTGCTTTTTTGTTAATGTTGCATATTTTTTTGAAAGCTTCAATACACTACGATAGCGCGTACGAATATGCTTGAAAACACTCCTACAGACATCACACACGGGACGGTTCAGTCAGGAATAATCATTTGAGTTATATTGTAAAACTTGCAAACGTTGCTTGGAGTGACGAATGAAGAATCCGTGCGTGTAGAAACGCCATGGACTGCTATTAGACGGAACGGCACTTGAAACGCTATGAACAGAAGAGCAAACTCGTCCAAAAGACGGCGCCGTGGCACAAACAATAACAAACCTTTTCAGTGTCTTTCCTTGTTTGTCTTTTAAAACTATTTACCTTATGGCAAAGACAAATCCATAAATTAGCCGCACCGTTTTATAAGCCGCAGTGTTCAAAGCGTAGCCAAAAAAGGTTGTGTCTTATAGCCCGGAATTGGCGGGACACGTTCCAGCATCAACATCACACATGTGGCTGCCAAACAAATCTGTTTCACGTCGATTAATCACCCGTTTGAATTGTGCTTCCTCTGACGTCTTCCGCCTCCTCACGGCGATGCAACGGAAGACCCCCCCCGCCCCCGCCCCCGAACCAACACCAATAATAGCCAAACAGCCACAGAAAGGATAACTAATTTCTCCCGTCTCGCTCGGTGCTCTTCAAGTCCTCCGCAATCCAGTCGATGCGAACGGCTTTCTCAAGTCGGCGGCATGAAAAGAGAAATATCTCCCGCCGCCACTGCTCAAAAGCACTTCATGCGAGAGCCGCCGCGCGTTGTGAGTGAGGGATTTGAGTCTGCTCTTTTGACAGGTTTAAACCCAGCCATCCAATCTTAATCCTGTGGGCAAAGGATTCTGTCATCTGCTTTTAACCCCTGACACCAAAAGAAAACGGCACACTGGAGAAACCACGTCTCTGTTGTATTTCGACATCCGTATCGCTGCAACATGTTGCAAGTCGGCGGTAATTTCCGCCCCGCAAGACGGAATGAATGCGAATAATAAAACGACGCGTTCAATTTATAACGGTGGCACGGACAAAAGAGAGAGGAAACTGCTAAGTGGATCAATCTTTGGACTATAAGACTCTTTCCAGTAATGGATCTTAATATTTTAAGTCTCCTGTCTTGGGGGAATCAGATGAAATCTGGTGTTTTCTTCCCTCGCTTCCTTAATAGGTCTCCTGGGCCTTGCAGCTAAAATGTGGCAAAAAGAAAGTTAAAAAAAAACAAAAACAAAAAAAACATTGGTAACTTCTACGTTATGCACAGAGTTGTTATTAAAATACGCCTCTCTAGTGCATTTTCTTCCAGCCATGTTGCAAACTGTTGTTTTTACACAGGAGAAGAAGGTCCTCTGCCATCACCATACACACAACATACATGTATACTACATAGCAACACACTAAAACATACATGACAACAACATTGTTACTTTAACATTCAATTGTAATATCTGAGATAGGAATAAAGGGTGTTGAACTCATTTTCATTGCAATTATGGTGGCCCTCTAACAGGCAGTGAATATATATATATCAAAATAATAATTATATATATATATATATATATATATATATATATATATATATATATATATATATATATATATATATATATATATATATATATATATATATATATATATATATATATATATATATATATATATATATATATAATTATTATTTTTATTATTAATAATAATTATATATACATATATATATATATATAATTATTATTTTGATAATAATGATAATAAAATTAATAATTAATAATTTTGGCCGAGCTGTGGCCGGAAGAGAGGCAGGCGCAGGGGCCGACCGAGGAGGGCGCCCCCGTCGCGGCGGCAGGGCCACTTGCACCGGCTCCCCAATGTCCACGTGAGCAGGCTTGAGACGGTCTATAGCCACCCGCTCCGGTCTGCCCCCCATGTCTACCACAAAGTTCTTATCCCCCGCCTCCAGGACACGGAAGGGCCCGTCGTATGGAGGCTGCAGCGGGGACCGATGGCTGTCGTGTCTTATGAAGACGTATTTCGCCGATGGCAGATCCTTGGGGACGTAGGACTGGGGAAGGCAGTGTCGAGACGTCGGAACGGGAACGAAGGCGTCAGCAGCGCTCCGGGACGCACTGAGGTGAGAGGCGGGCGACCAGGGAGCCGTAGCAGTCGGAAGGAACGCCCCTGGAACCCGTAGAGGCTCGCCATACACCAGCTCCGCGGCGGATGCCTGGAGGTCCTCCTTAGGGGCTGAACGCAGGCCGAGCATGACCCACGGAAGCCGGTCCACCCAGTCGCCGCCCGTGAGGCTGGCCCGCAGAGCTGCTTTCATGTCCCGATGGAACCGCTCGCACAGTCCGTTGCTCTGCGGGTTGTAGGCAGTAGTGCGGTGGATCTTCATCCCGAGGTGCTCAGCAACCGCCGTCCAGAGCTCAGAGGTAAATTGGGAGCCTCGGTCGCTTGTGATGTCACCAGGCGTGCCAAAACGGGCCACCCAGCAGCCGATGAACGCCCGTGCCACCTCCGCGGCCGTCGTCGAGGACAAGGGGATAGCCTCCGGCCATCTGGTAGCCCTGTCCACAATAGTGAGGAGGAAGGTATAACCACGGGAGGGAGGCAGAGGGCCCACAAGGTCAACATTCACGTGGTCGAACCGCCTCTCTGGAACCACAAACGGCGCCAAAGGGGCTTTGGTATGGCCGTGCACCTTGGCGCGCTGGCACGCCACACACGAGCTGGCCCAGGCTCTAACATCCTTGCGGAGCCCCGGCCAAACAAACTTGACACTCACCATCTTGGTCGAGGCCTTCACCCCAGGATGTGAAAGGCCGTGGACGGTGTCGAAAACCCGGCGCCGCCAGGAAGCAGGCACCAGGGGTCGCGGTTGGCCGGTGGAGACGTCGCAGAGGAGGGTAGTGTTAGCCGCGTCGAACGCCACGTCCTCCAGGCGCAGCGCCGTAGGGCCCGACCGGTAGTCCTGAACGGCCGCGTCCTTGGCCTGGTCCGCTGCCATAGCGGCGTAGTCGAGCCCCAAGTGAACGGAGTTAACAACAGCCCGTGAAAGGCAGTCGGCGACAAAGTTATCCTTGCCAGACACATGTTGTATGTCCGTAGTGAACTCAGAGACCGCCGCGAGATGGCGCTGCTGACGCCCAGACCACGGCTCCGAAGTTTTGGCCATGCAGAACGTCAGCGGTTTGTGGTCCACGAAAGCGGTGAACTGCCGGCCCTCCAACAGGAACCGAAAGTGTCTGGTTGCGAGGAAAAGTCCCAGTAGCTCCCTATCAAAGGTGCTGTACTTGCGCTCATTTTCCCGGAGCTGTTTACTGAAGAACGCCAATGGCTGCCATCCACCAGCCACCCACTGCTCACATACGGCCCCCACGGCATAGTCGGAGGCGTCCGTCGTAAGGGCTATAGGGGCGGCCGGCGACGGGTGAGCTAGCAGCGCAGCATTGGCCAGCGCAGACTTGGCAGCCTCAAAAGCCTCATCCATCTCTAGGGACCAGTCCAACTTGTCCTTAGACTTCTTCCCCCGGTGGGCCCCATAAAGGGGACGCATGACGTGTGCAGCACGAGGCAGGAAACGGTTATAAAAGTTCACCATGCCCAAAAACTCCTGCAAGGCCTGTACAGTAGGGGGACGGGGGAACGCGGCGACAGCCTCAACCCTGTCGGGCAGGGGAACGGCCCCCTGCGGAGTGATGTGGTGCCCGAGGAAGGTGATGGACGACTCCCCGAACTGACACTTGGCTGGGTTGATGATGAGGCCGTGCTCGCTAAGCCTCTCGAACAGCTGCCTGAGGTGTGTCATGTGTTCCTCCACCGACGCGCTGGCCACAAGGATGTCGTCCAAGTACACAAACAAAAATGGCATGTCCCGGAGCACAGAGTCCATAAGACGTTGGAACGTCTGCGCCGCCCCCGTAAGGCCAAACGGCATACGTAAGAACTCGAAGAGCCCGAAGGGTGTGATGACAGCCGTTTTTGGGACATCTCGCGGGTGGACCGGTACCTGGTGGTAGCCTCGCACTAAGTCAATTTTGGAATAGATGGTAGCGCCCGCCAAGTGGGAAGAGAAATCTTGGATGTGCGGTATGGGGTACCGGTCGGGGGTCGTGGCGTTGTTTAGGCGACGGAAGTCTCCGCAAGGGCGCCAACCCCCGCCGGCCTTAGTAACCATATGTAGCGGAGAAGCCCACGGGCTGTCCGAACGGCGGACAATGCCGAGGCGTTCCATCATCGAAAACTCCTCCCTGGCTATTGCGAGCTTGGACGAGTCGAGGCGTCGGGCCCGGGCGTAAACCGGGCGGCCCACAGTGGCGATGTGATGTTCCACACCGTGCTTGGCCACCGCCGAGGAAAAGGTGGGCGTGGTGAGCCCAGGGAAACCGGCGAGCAGGCGTTGGTATGGATCCCCGGTGGCGAGTGTGTTAGCGAGGCACAACGCCCCAGCCCCCCCAAGCGTGCAGGGGTATGACGCAAAAGAGACGGCATCAATCCGCTCGGGATGGTTCCCGCTGGCCCCACCATGGACTGGACTTTCGCTGATGTGTTGGACTTTCACAATATTATGTCAGACCCACTCGACACCGAGGATGTCGTTGTGGCTTGTACAGCCCTTTGAGACACTTGTGATTTAGGGCTATATAAATAAACATTGATTGATTGATTGAATCAAGCGACAGTTCTTAATATCCACCAGCAGGTTGAACGCGCAGAGGAAATCCGCACCTAGCAGCGGGGTGGATACAGCAGCCATCACAAAATCCCAACCGAACCGTCGGCCGCCAAAACTAACATCCACGCGCCTGACACCGTACGTCCGAATGGAGGTGCCGTTGGCGGCGTCCATCTGGGGGCCGTGGCTGCCGGTCATCGTGTCCACAGCTTGTGCTGGTAGTATACTGCGTTGCGCACCAGAGTCCACCAGCAGCCGCCGGCCCGACAAGGAGTCCCTGATGAACAACAGCTTGCAGTCACGGCCGGCGCCCATAGCCGCTAACGAGCGCCGGCCCTGGCGTTTCCCTGAATCCTGTAACTGCAGGGTTTGCGACACTGCTTCGCCTTGGCCCCGAACCTCGCATGGTAAAAACAGAGCCCGTCTTCAGGTTGGCGGCGAGCCGTCACCGCAGCCGCGGTGTCCACATAGTCATCCACAGGAGGTGGCGGGACGGCCTGGTGGGGCAGCAGGGCATGCACAAACTGTTGCCGGTTGGCCAGGAAAACCCTGTCCGCCTCAGCGGCCAAAGCACGGTAGTCCTTGGAGGCGGCGAGTGGAGAACTGGCTATCGGTGTGCGTACCGGTGCGGGGAGCTGCCTCAGGAAAATGTGTGTAAACAGAAACGCCGGGTCGGCTGATCCCAGCACAGACAGCATTTTTTCCATCAGTTCAGACGGTTTCCCGTCACCAAGGCCATGTAGGGACAGTAAACGGTCCGCTTTTTCCAGCTCCGACAGCTCAAATAACTTCAGGAGGAAAGCCTTTAAAGCATCGTATTTGCCAGCAGGCGGTGGAGCCTCCAACAGTGTCATCGCTCGCGCCGTCGTTGATGCGTCCAACGCCGCCACTACATGGAAGTACTTCGTAGAATCCTGCGTTATTCCCCTTAGCTGGAACTGGGCTTCCACGTGTTGAAACCACGGCCGTGGGTTATGCTGCCAGAAATCGGGTAACTTCACAGTAGCGGCGTAGATTCCCGCGTTAGCCATGTTGTTAGCAGTAGCTACTCCGCCTGCGGGTACCGCGTTAGCCATGTTGTTGTTAGCAGCAGCTACTCCGTCTGCGGGTACCGCGTCAACAAAATTGTCAGCGCCTTCATTGTCTGACATGCTCGTATTCGTAGTTCGTATTCTCGGGGTCACCAATGTGGAGTTTGTAAACAACGAGACAGGAAACGTGAGCGTAGTCGAGGAAGTTTACTAGCTCCAACCTAGCATGTCATACATTCGACCAACAACAACGACCTCTCAACCGGAAGCGGAAGTTCCTAACTCCCCCTCCGCTTCTTCTCTTAAAGCTACAGTGTCCTCTTAGGTGAATGTCTCTCATTATATGGTTTGGGTCACCACAATATATATATATATATATATATATATATATATATATATATATATATATATATATATATATATATATATATATATATATATATATATATATATATATATATATATATATATATATATATATATATATATATATATATATATATATATATATATATATATATATATATATATATATATATATATATATATATATATATATATATATATATATATATATATATATATATATATATATAAATCCTTTCATTTTCTCAAAAATGGACACTGCGCCTTATAACCTGGTGCTCTTAATGTACGGAATAATTTAGGTTGTGCTCACCGACATCGAAGCTATTTTATTTGGTATATGGCGTAATGATAAGTGTGACCAGTAGATGGCAGTCACACATAAGAGGTACGTGCGGACTGCAATATGACGCCAGTAAAAAACATGTTTATTTATATATATATATATATATATATATATATATATATATATATAACGTAATGTTTATTTGAGAATATAGAACATTACACAGGACGCTCAAAAATCCACCGAAATGTTTTAGTACGACTTTGATGGATTGTCGGAGCACTACTACTAAATTCTCGTTTTTTTTCCCAGCCATTTCCAGGTATTTTCTCCTCATTGACAATGAATTGGGAAATATAAAATCTACTGCATATCCCACATTTCTCGTCCGATTTGAACCGTTCCACCATCCACACTCTCCACTCACCCTGGACAATCAAACTACCATTTTCCAAGTTTAAAAAAAAGTCCAGGAATTCCAGGTTTTCCAAAGCACTATTTTGACCTCTTGTCCCAAAGTTTTCACAGTCCACATTTTTCAACCAAATCCAACCATTCCTATTATCTGGGACAACAAACGCTCCTTTTTTTTTTTTTTTCGTGAAAATTCCCATTTTTTTCCGTAATTCCAGGATTTCCAAAATATCCATTCTCAATTCAAACAGTTACTACGTCAACATTGTCGAACCAATTCCTAAAATTCCAACAGCAACCCAATTGAAAATGAATGGGCCATTTTTCGAACATGCACAATTCCTCTTAGCTGGGACAACAAACGCTCATATTTTTTTTTGTTCGCGAAAATTCCATTTTTTTTCCGAAATTCCAGGAATTCCGAAATACCCATTCTCAATTCCACATTTTTCAACCAATTCCAACCATTCCTATTATCTGGGACAACAAACACTCCAATTATTTTATTTTATTTTCGTGCTAATTCCCGGTTTTCCCAAAATTCCAGGAATTCTGAAATACCCATTCTCAATTCAAACAGTTACCACGTCAACATTTTTGAACCGATTCCAAAAATTCCAACAGCAACCCATTCATATCATCTAGGACAATTGTAGTCTACATATTTTTAAAAATTCACGGTTTTCCCGAAATTCCCAAATTTCCAGGAAATACCCATTCAAATGAATGGACATATTCATAGTTGTACAATGCCCTAAATTCTCAAAATGTTGCGCTATTTTTAAACCACTTTCCGACCTTTCAACCATTCACACACACACACACACTGAACTCCCGATATATCGAACACAAAACATGTTTTCCCTTTCCCCAAATTCTGGTTTTTCACAGAATATCCAGGAATTTTCTCCCCATTGGAAATTAATGAGAAATACAAAATCTACTGCATATCCCACATTTCTCGTCCGATTTGAACCGTTCCACCATCCACACACTCCACTCATCCTGGACAATCAAACTACCATTTTCCAAGTCAAAAAAATTAATCCAGTAATTCCAGGTTTTCCAAAGCCCTGTTTTCACAGTCTACATTTTTCAATCAATTCCATCCATTCCTTATAGCTGGGACAACAAACGCTCCTATTTTTTTTTTCGTGCCAATTTCCGGTTTTCATGAAATTCCAGGAATTACGAAGTACCCATTCTCAATTCAAACAGTTAGTACATCAACATTTTTCAATCGATTCGAAAAATTCCAACACCAACCCAATTATATGATCTAGGACAATTGTGCTAGTATACATGTTTTCCAAAATTCCCAGTTTTCCCCAAATTCCCTAATTTCCAGGAAATACCCATTCAAATAAATGGACAAATTCAATGTTGTACAATGCCCGAAATTGAAAATGAATGGGCCATTTTTCAAACATGCACAATTCCCACATTTCTCGTCCGATTTGAACCGTTCCACCATCCGCACTCTCCACTCACCCTGGACAATCAAACTACCATTTTCCAAGTTTTAAAAAAAATCCAGGAATTCCTGGTTTTCCAAAGCCCTATTTTTACCTCTTGTCCCAAAGTTTTCACAGTCCACATTTTTTATCCAATTCCAACCATTCCTATTATCTGGGACAACAAACACTCCAATTATTTTTATTTTTTTTCGTGCTAATTCCCGGTTTTCCCGAAATTCCAGGAATTCTAAAAAATACCCATTCTCAATTCAAACAGTTACTACGTCATCATTTTTTAACCGATTCCAAAAATTCCAACACCAACCCATTTATATCATGTAGGACAATTGTAGTCTAAATATTTTGTTAAATTCACGGTTTTCCCAAAATCCCCAAATTTCCAGGAAATACCCATTCAAATGAATGGACATATCCATGGTTCTACAATGCCCTAAATTCTCAAAATGTTGCGCTATTTTTAAACCACTTTCCGACCTTTCTACCATTCACACACACTACACTTCCGATATATTGAATGCAAAACATGTTTTCCCTTTCCCCAAATTCTCGTTTTTCACGGAATATCCAGGAATTTTCTTCTCATTGACAATGAATGAGAAATACAAAATCTACTGCATATCCCACATTTCTCGTCCCACATTTCTCGTCCGATTTGAACCATTCCACCATCCACCCACTCCACTCACTCTGGACAATCAAACAACCATTTTCCAAGTAAAAAAATAAAAATTCCAAGAATTCCAGGTTTTTCAAAGCCCTGTTTTCACAGCCCACATTGTTCAATCAATTCCATCCATTCCTTGTAGCTGGGAAAAGAAACGCTCCCATTTTTTTTTTTCGGACCAATTCCCGGTTTTCATGAAATTCCAGGAATTCCGAAATACCCATTCTCAATTCAAACAGTTAGTACGTAAACATTTTTCAATCGATTCGAAAAATTCCAACACCAAGCCATTCGTATCATCTCAAACAATTTTGTTGGTGTCAATATTTTTAAAAATTCCCGGTTTTCCCGTAATTCCAAAATTCCCAGGAAAAATCCATTCAAACGACTGAACATATTCATAGTTCTACAATGCCCTAAATTCTCAAAATGTTGCGCTATTTTAAACCAGATTCCGACCTTTCAACCATCCACACACACTACACTTCCCAATATATCGAACGCAAAACATGTTTTCCCTTTCCCAAAAATCTTGTTTTTACCGGAATTTCCAGGAATTTTCTTCCTCATTTTCAATCAATGGCAAATAAAAAATTGTAGTCGAATTTCTGACCTTCGAACTATATTTCGTGTCTATTAAGAATGTCTGCTCATTTCATTTATCTTCTATTCTATACCTTTGAAGGACCAGATGTAGGACAAAGTTGAATATGGAGTCGCTCTGACCATTCTACAAAATGTTTTGATTGTCTAAGCATGACTAAGGGATTCAAGGATGTTGCAAAACAAACAGGTCGAAAACAACGGGACCTTGACGCATAAGGGAAACAGATAAAAATGGCCAAGTGACAAGGGCTGGGAGAGATTGCTTGATTCTTGTGTCCTCCGGAGGACGTTTGTTTGTCTGCATGGACAGTTCAATCCAACCTGCACTTTTGACTATGGGTAAATACATTTTTTGTACTAAATTCACTTTTATTGCTGTTTAAGCTTCGGACAATCCACTACAAAATCTACTATATATTCCACCTTTCTCATCCGATCTGAACCGATCCAACATGCACACACCCCACTTATTCAAGCATGTTCAGTTCCACTCACGCGTATCGGCAATTTGGGGGCTTGCGCACATTTGGGGGCTTGCGCACATAGGCAATTCAAACTAATATTTTTTTTTTCCCAGCACACCTAAATCATCAATGTTTGCAGTTTTATTGTCATAAACAACTTTCTCTCTCTTTCCCCTTCACGTAACTTCCCTCACCCACGCAACATGCACGTATGGATTACATAAATCATGCTATTCAGGAAATGAGGGTAAAATATAAATCCTAATTAGACTGTATAATGCAGTTTATTGACTGTACATATCAAACTTACATGATGAGATGAAACTCCAGAGCGGGGGGGGGGGTTTACTAATTGATCAAGTCATTTTGGCAAGGTTAAAATCAATTAGTGGGACGATGGCTGTACACAAATAAATACCGCAGTGACACGTGTGTGTGTGTACTGCTGCAGGATTGATGTCCTGGCCTTGCAGGAGAATTAGTAATGTCAACATTATGGTGCGGAATAATGTTCAAAAACGTCCATGATGAGGTAAAGGTGAGCATAAAATCATGAATTAGAATAATAATAGTGACTCAAGGACCAAATGCCAGCTTGGCACTAACATTGGCCTATCCCAGACTGTAAATAGTATTTAGCATAAATGTGTTTGTTGACATTTTCTGACACACAGGTAGCAGAAATACAATACAATACAAATCAAATGTGTTTTTTATCCCCCACCCAAAAAATGTGTGATGTCTGTACGAGTGTGTTCATGCATATTCATGCGAAGCTACCGTCGTTAGCATTTGCTAATATGCTACCACGTATACCAGTGTCTGTATTAGTATTATTAACTTACAATGGCATTCTTTCAGTTTCGTAAATCCACCAAGACGTCACCGTGGGGTTTTTGAGTCTGCTTAGCTGAATGGAGAGCCAGCTTGCATCGTCCACGACGATGACCTCTGTTTTGTTTGATCGGCCGTTTTACTGCCGCTTTACATACGCCCTTTGGAAACAATTAAGGGATGTAAACAAACATTTACTTAGACTTAGGCTTAGAAAAACTGTATTGATCCGCAAGGGAAATTGTCCCACACAGTAGCTCAGTTACAAAGGATGGAAAGGGTAAGGATGGAAAGGATAATGCAATTTTTATATAATACACTACCGTTCAAAAGTTTGGGGTCACATTGAAATGTCCTTATTTTTGAAGGAAAAGCACTGTACTTTTCAATGAAGATAACTTTAAACTAGTCTTAACTTTAAAGAAATACACTCTATACATTGCTAATGTGGTAAATGACTATTCTAGCTGCAAATGTCTGGTTTTTGGGGCAATATCTACATAGGTGTATAGAGGCCCATTTCCAGCAACTATCACTCCAGTGTTCTAATGGTACAATGTGTTTGCTCATTGGCTCAGAAGGCTAATTGATGATTAGAAAACCCTTGTGCAATCATGTTCACACATCTGAAAACAGTTTAGCTCTTTGCAGAAGCTACAAAACTGACCTTCCTTTGAGCAGATTGAGTTTCTGGAGCATCACATTTGTGGGGTCAATTAAAGGCTCAAAATGGCCAGAAAAAGAGAACTTTCATCTGAAACTCGACAGTCTATTCTTGTTCTTAGAAATGAAGGCTATTCCACTAAATTGTTTGGGTGACCCCAAACTTTTGAACAGTAGTGTATATACAATATATAACAATTACCATGTACAATATTATAGTATATCTTACAGCTGCAGCAAAAAGAGGGCAACATTGAATAGAGAGTAGATCCAGCAGAAATTATACATTACAAACAAAGAGAGGTTGCTAACGTAGAAGTGTTTAGGTAATAGACGGATACAGTATCATCTATTGCTGTATGGCGAGTGATTATACAGCTGGATGGAGTGCGGAATGAAGGAGTTTTTGAATCGAATACTGCGGGAACCAAGCTGAAGGAGCCTGTTGGAGTATGAACTCCGCTGTCCCTCAATAGTCTGGTGGAGTGGGTGGGCAGGATTGTCCATGATGGCGAGCACTTTGTCCAGTGTCCTCCTGTGCCTCACTGACGCCTCCAACTGCCGGCTTTCCGGATCAGTTTGTCAATCTGGTTTAAGTCCCTTTTGCTGGTGCTGCTGCCCAGACAAACCACTGCAAAGTACAGGGCACTGGCGACATCAGACTGGAAATACAGCTTTCTGCACACATTAAATGACCTAAGCTTCCTCAGGTAAAATAGTCTGCGCATGCCCTTCTTGTCTACAGCTTTGCTGTTGTCCTTCCAGTCCAGTCTGCTGTTCCAGTGGACTCCCAGGTACTTGTACTGCCCCACTACTGCCACCTCCTGGCCAATATTTCTGCGTAAATAACTCATTTCACAACGTATATATCTGCGTCTTATAGTCCAGTGAGGCGGATATATGGAAACATATGTTTTTCTTCTAAAATTGTGCTTTATAATCCGGAAAATACGGCAATTAGACTACTCGTTACAAGAAATCCTAACACTGTTTTTTTTTCCGAACATCGGAGATAATAGAGAGCGTCACACAACTGCAGTGGAAGTGAACTGGCGCATTTTTCCACCCACCAATCTCCATTTCTATCGTCAGGTTGGTAGCAGAACTTGAACAATCCGCCAAAAAGCAAAAGTATTTGCAAATATAAAGCTAAAAAAAGCAAAGCTCCACTAGACATGAATTGGGTTGCAAAATTCCGAGAATATTCGAAATTGGAAACTTTCCATGGGAATTAACGGGAATTAATGGGAATAAACATTGAATGCAAAATACTAGATCTTGCAGCATGATTATTAGCGAAAACAACCTGATTTAATGCAAATTCAGTAGAATTCCAACCCTGCACTGTGCATTCCTCCATCACATGTGCAGTGCATTCTTCCATCACATGCACAGATAATTCCCAGCATGCAACACACTACAGCCGGGCTATTGAGGCCACACCAGTATTTGAGCCCAAGGACTTCATCCAGTCAGGTAAGTTTTGATGATATTACTGGGGTAAATATATTTGGTCTAAGGTGTTTAAGTGTAATAGAGGTGTAATTGCTTGTTACTGTATGACTGTAGACTACTCCAGCAGACTTCCACTCAAGCTAGCTAGCCGTTCCTGTACTTGTTAAATGATTTTGGGGCCAATATCTCTAGCTAGCTAGGTTTATGTACAACCACAGTCTCATAATGAACCGAAAATATTTCTCCGTTAGCCGTGATGCTAATTTTCTCTATGTTAAACCCCGTTCATTTATGCTAACAATGTTAACGATCTGAATGTATCTCTTTTTGTGATCTGTAAAGTTCAACTAGCAAATACTGAATCAAAACGCCTTCTGCCTTCTGTTCTGCTAGCCATTCTGTTGTCATACAAGAATGTAGGTTATAGTTTGATTTAGCATGCTGATTGAGTGTTCATTTATTCATCTAGCCCAGGGGTCACCAACGCGGTGCCCGCGGGCACCAGGTAGCCCGTAAGGATCAGATGAGTAGCCCGCTGGCCTGTTCTAAAAATAGCTCAAATAGCAGCACTTACCAGTGAGCTGCCTCTATTTTTTAAATTTTATTTATTTACTAGCAAGCTGGTCTCGCTGTGCTAGACATTTTTAATTCTAAGAGAGGCAAAACTCAAATAGAATTTGAAAATCCAAGAAAATATTTTAAAGACTTGGTCTTCACTTGTTTAAATAAATTCATTATTTTTTTTACTTTGCTTCTTATAACTTTCAGAAAGACAATTTTAGAGAAAAAATACAACCTTAAAAATGATTTTAGGATTTTGAAACACATATACCTTTTTACCTTTTAAATTCCTTCCTCTTCTTTCCTGACCATTTAAATCAATGTTCAAGTAAATTTATTTTTTTAATTGTAAAGAATAATAAATACGTTTTAATTTAATTCTTCATTTTAGCTTCTGTTTTTTCGACAAAGAATATTTGTTAAATATTTCTTCAAACTAATCATGATTAAAATTCAAAAAAATTATTCTGGCAAATCTAGAAAATCTGTAGAATCAAATTTAAATCTTATTTCAAAGTCTTTTGAATTTCTTTTAAAATTTTTGTTCTGGAAAATCTAGAAGAAATAATGATTTGTCTTTGTTAGAAATATAGCTTGGTCCAATTTGTTATATATTCTAACAAAGTGTAGATTGGATTTTAACCTATTTAAAACATGTAATCCAAATTCTAAAATTAATCTTAATCATGAAAAATTACTAATGATGTTCCATAAATTATTTTTTAAATTTTTTCAAAAAGATTCGAATTAGCTAGTTTTTTTCTTCTTTTTTTCGGTTGAATTTTGAATTTTAAAGAGTCGAAATTGAAGATAAACTATGTTTCAAAATTTAATTGTCATTTTTTTCGTGTTTTCTCCTCTTTTAAACCGTTCAATTAAGTGTAAATATCATTAATTATTAACAATAACATATAGTTAAAGGTAAATTGAGCAAATTGGCTATTTCTGGCAATTTTTTTAAGTGTGTATCAAACTGGTAGCCCTTCGCATTAATCAAGTAGCTCTTGGTTTCAAAAAGGTTGGTGACCCCTGATCTAGCCTATTTCTATTCATTTGTCCATCAGTCAAATATTTTTAAAGACTACTCCAGTTGTTTAGCTGACTATTTATATCTGTGCGTGGCATTGTGTTAGTGTTTTACAAGAATAAATAAATAAATACAAACATAATAACGCCACGTACACTGTCAGGTTCAAACACTGATGACATCTATTAAACAAGACAAGAGGCAAAGAATTAAACAGAGACAGAATTAAATTTGGACACTATATAATGAGGAGAGTCGCCCGGACATTGTATCCTTCTGCAATCTCCAGCACGCTCTGCCCAAAGATTGCACTCCTCCTTCTTTATCTGACTTTCTCCCCCCACCTGACCACAGCTGCTTCCAGAGGGAAGTGGGTCGTAAACAGCGTTGCCTTTGGTTACCGAACAGTTCAAAAGAAGAGGTCGTAAAATAGTTCAAAAAGAGTTCCATAAAATAGTTCAAAAAGAGTTTGTCTGGAAATTGGGCAGATCCTTGGTTCTCTCCGCTTTGAAGTCCTTGGGCCAGAACAACATCCTTCTGTTGATTACCATACATGAGAGAACACAGGAGCACCATCTTGCTCCCCCCCCCCTACACAGTGGAGTTTTACGAGCCTTACTCTTGGTAGGTTTCAAAAGACAGCCTTTTGTCTTCTTGTCAGGATGTAATACAAAGTTTTTTGTGATAATCTAGAAACAATTATTCTAACAAACACCATCTGATGTGTGGAGACATTTCACCCCCACCAATGTAGGCGGAAAGGCGATGTACATTTGCAAATACTGTGCAAAGAACTACTTCAAAAATGCCACAAAGATGCAGCATCATATAGACAAGTGCCCAATAATATATCATTATTGTTAATTCCTCATTAATTTCCATATATTCCCATTAATTCCCATGGACGGTGTCCAACTTTGAATAATCAAAAAATGGTCAATATTTCCAAACTTCTCGAGCTTAACTTCCCGTGGTAAATTTCCGGAAATTTACCGGAAACTTTCCGCCCCTTTGCAACCCCAGACGTGAACAATTCAAGCAAACATGTTCAGAAAACACAGCGTCTTAGTCCTGCTACCATGTGATCCACCTTGCACAGACCCATTATTCCAGTCGGGATTATTGCTCCTTCCTTTCAACTTCCTCCAGTGACAGATGGGACTAACCGGAATCAAATCCTTGAAGGCAGAGAAATTAGTGTCTTTCATATGTATCCAGAGCATCCAGACACCAGGGACGGCTTGGCAGAGCTCGGAGAAGGTTTGAAGCCGTCCGATATCGTACAGCCCTCATTGTTGCATACAAATATGACATGCCCGAGGAAGACGAAGACGAGGATCCGATATAATGGGGACCTGTCCGACACGTTGTTTGTATTGTTGCCGTGAACAAAAGCGCTGTACACATTAATAGAAATAGGACGCGTACGCGGCGACATGAATGCCCGTGTGTGTGTATTGGCCTACTATTATTGTACACACACCTCTGCCAGCTGCTGATAACTGCTCAGCCAACTATTGTCAGACTGCCAGGCCAGTGGCAGCCAGCGAATGAAGAAGAGGGGGATGAAGAAGCAAGTTCTGAGGAGCACAAGGAGGACTGGATAGCGGCAAGGCAGACCTGGGTAAGGTTGGGAACCCAACATTGTCAAACTGCAAAGTTGTTGTTAAATTATCCTCTCTCACTCATTTTAATCCGTCAACATCCGTGTCAGTAAAATTGTACGTAAATTATCGAAAAACTTTCCGTTCTGAGTTCCCAATGAACAGACAAGAGGCTGTCTTTGTTGCACCAAGCAAAGGCTGGGAAAATTCCATTGTGTACGACGGGAGGAGACAGGAGGGGGTTATCTATGTGGGCTCTGTACCGAGGATGTCGTTGTGGCTTGTGCAGCCCTTTGAGACACTTGTGATTTAGGGCTATATAAATAAACATTGATTGACTTATTGATTGATCTATTGTCATCGAAGACCTGCTCAAGCTGAATCCAGGACCAGCCCAAGCCCGAGGCATCTTTTCCTTTTGTGTTAATGTGACCGAAAACAATGACTGTTTACATCAGGGGTCACCAACCTTTTTGAAACCAAGAGCTACTTCTTGGGTACTGATTAATGCGAAGAGCTACCAGTTTGATACACACTTAAATAAATTGCCAGAAATAGCCAATTTGCTCAATTTACCTTTAACTCTATGTTATTATTAATAATTAATGATATTTACACTTAATTGAACGGTTTAAAAGAAGAGAAAATACGAAAAAAATGACAATTAGATTTTGAAACATAGTTTATCTTCAATTTCGACTCTTTAAAATTCAAAATTCAACCGAAAAAAAGAAGAGAAAAACTAGCTAATTCGAATCTTTTTGAAAAAATTTAAAAAATAATTTATGGAACATCATTAGTAATTTTTCCTCATTAAGATTAATTTTAGAATTTTGATGACATGTTTTAAATAGGTTAAAATCCAATCTACACTTTGTTAGAATATATAACAAATTGGACCAAGCTATATTTCTAACAAAGACAAATCATTATTTATTCTAGATTTTCCAGAACAAAAATTTTAAAAGAAATTCAAAAGACT
>NC_084732.1:98921091-98993591 GCF_033978785.1 Entelurus aequoreus | reverse complement strand
AACAGACACCTTCATAACAATATGTAATATGTACAATATACAGACTGCCAGTATATATATAATGTAGTAAAAGACACCTTCATAACAATATGTAATATGTACAATATACACACTGCAAGTGTATATATATATATAATGTAGTATGAGACACCTTCATAACAATATGTAATATGTACAATATACACACTGCAAGTATATATATAATGTAGTTAAAGAAAAACCTTCATAACAAGATGTAATATGTACCGTATTTACTGTATTTTAGTCATTTTAATCACTGATTTATTCCGCACATTGATATATGTTTCCATAGCAACGCACGTCTCACTTCTGGCCACATGTGTGTTCCTACTTCCGGAATCAAACACGTGCATGTTTTCTTATCATGGCAGACTTGGTAACAAACAACAAAGACGACTATTTTTGGAAAAAATGAGACTTTACAACATGATCTTTTTGAAGCTGAAAATACTGAGGATGAACTACTTGCTTATAGGGGCGAGCACCAAGGAAGAGTGAGACCTTTTTTTCTGCATCTTACTGGCGAGAACGAGTGTTGCGGAAAAATGGACGGACGGATAAAAAAACAGCACTAGGAGGTCATAACTATATTTCGGATCGATTCCTAAAGACCTTCAACATGACCTTGGCTGCCGTCTCGGAGGACCCGCGCGGATCGAACGCAAACAAATAAAGCGCGGGGTACGCGGCGAAGACCGGACTGCAAAGTGCGGCTCGTGTATTTTTCAGCAGCCGGCGCGCACGAAGACGCCGCGCGCACACCCGTACTCTTCTCTTTTCTGGCAAAAGGCCAAATCAATGGGAACAAGTCAATCGGATTTGCTTAGGTAAATATCCCGGTGACCCCTTCCTCACCGCGCCGCTGTGTTAGCAGCCCCCCCCCCCCCCCCCCCCGCCCCCTGGCTCCGTGCGCCGGGAGGGAAATTAACATTTGCTCCGAGAGTCTGCAAATGGCAGCTCGTGCTCGCCATGGAAATGAACGCCTCGCCCGCGCAGGAGAGAGAATGAGAAAATATTTGAGTGGTGAGCGATTAATAATTTGTCTGGCGGCGCGGCAACATTTGCTATTGAGGTCAGTGAATTGACAGCATGTTTTTTTGGCAACTTCTGAGGAGAAACTGACTTTTTATTGGCATTTTTTTTATTTTTTATATTTGCACGGTAGTTCAGATGCACCGTAGCACACTGTGAAGCTGCAAGTACCACATTATTCCTCACTTGAAGGCGCTTGTTTTCATTCATTCACAATCCCTATGTGATTGTTTTGTATTCCAATTGTAATATACGACTTGTACTAGACAGATAACGATGTAGGAGGCATCTGTTGCGCCCATAAAGCCCAAAAACATCCAAAAAAACGCCAACAACGCTCAGTTTCCATGTCCTGACTTGAATATTAACCAAGTATTAGCGATGTTGTTATTATGAGAGCTAACGCAGCCAAAAATAATTTGCAGTCTAAAATGAGCTCTGGGGGGAAATTACGACATGGGTAGGAGAAAAGGAGCGCTTGATTTGCTCACCCAAAACATTGTGGGTAACCTCGCCTCATTGGAGTGTTTTTCTTTTTGTTGGTAATTTGAGCTATTTTCTAATGTTTTCTGGCTTTGAAAATGAGATTTAAAAATAAGAAAAACAAAAATGTAAAAAATGAATTAAATATATTGGAAAAAAATATAAAAAAATAATTAAATTTAAAAAACATTATTTATTTATTTTTTTTTAAAAAAAAATTTAATCGTTGTTGGTGCTATTTTCTAATTTTTTCTGATTTATTTATTTATTTTGTTTTTTTTTCTGGCTTTGAAAATGAGATTTAAAAATTTAAAAAAATTAAAAAGTTTTAAAAAATTAAAAAATAATGTGTGTATTGGAAATAAATATAAAAAAATTATTAAATTTAAAAAACATTATTTATTTTTATTTATTTTTTTTAATCGTTATTGGAGCTATTTTCTAATTTTTTCTGATTTATTTACTTATTTTGATTTTTTTCTGGCTTTGAAAATGAGATTTAAAAATAAAAAGTTTAAAAAATTAAAAAAAAAATCTATATATTGGAAAAATATATTTAAAAAATTATAAAATTTGAAAAACCTTATTTATTTGTATTATTTTTTTTAAATCGTTATTGGAGCTATTTTCTAATGTTTTCTGATTTATTTAGTTATGGGGTTTTTTCTGGCTTTGAAAATGAGATTTAAAAATAAAAAAATAAAAAGTTTCAAAAATGTATAAAAAAATCGATATATATTGAAAAAATATGTAAAAAAATTATAAATTTAAAAAACATTATTTTTATTTTTATTATATTTTTTAAAATCGTTATTGGAGCTATTTTCTAATGTTTTCTGATTTATTTATTTATGGGTTTTTTTCTGGCTTTGAAAATGAGATTTAAAAATTAAAAAGTTAAAAAATGTTAAAAAAAATATTATTTATTTGAAAAAAAAATAAAACAATTCTTAAATTTAAAAAACATTATTTATTTGTATTACATTTTTTTAAATCGTTATTGGAGCTATTTTCTAATGTTTTCTGATTTATTTAGTTATGGGTTTTTTTCTGGCTTTGAAAATGAGATTGAAAAATAAAAAAATAAAAAGTTTCAAAAATGGATAAAAAAATCTATATATATTGGAAAAATATGTAAAAAAATTATGAAATTTAAAAAACATTATTGTTATTTTTATTATATTTTTTAAAATCGTTATTGGACCTATTTTCCAATGTTTTCTGATTTATTTATTTATGGGGTTTTTTCTGGCTTTGAAAATGAGATTTAAAAATTTAAAAAATTAAAAAGTTAAAAAAATTTGAAAAAATGTTATATATTGGAAAAAAATATAAAAAAATTATCAAATTTAAAAAATCAATCAATCAATCAATCAATGTTTATCTATATAGCCCTAAATCACAAGTGTCTCAAAGGGCTGCACAAGCCACAACGACATCCTCGGTTAATTTATGGGTTTTTTTCTGGCTTTGAAAAGGAGATTTAAAAATAAAAAAAATTAAAAAGTTAAAAAAATGTAAAAAAAAAAATTATATATTGGAAAAAAAAATAAAAAAAATTCTTAAATTTAAAAAACATTATTTATTTGTATTATATTTTTTTAATCGTTTTTGGAGCTATTTTCTAATGTTTTCTGATTTATTTATTTATGGGTTTTTTTTCTGGCTTTGAAAATGAGATTTAAAAATAAAAAAAATTAAAAAGTTAAAAAAATGGGAAAAAAATTTATATATTGGAAAAAAATATAAAACAATTCTTAAATTTAAAAAACATTATTTATTTGTATTACATTTTTTTAAATCGTTATTGGAGTTATTTTCTAATGTTTTCTGATTTATTTATTTATGGGTTTTTTTCTGGCTTTGAAAATGAGATTTAAAAATTAAAAAAATTAAAAAGTTAAAAAAATTTGAAAAAATGTTATATATTGGAAAAAAATATAAAAAAATTATCAAATTTAAAAAATCAATCAATCAATCAATCAATGTTTATCTATATAGCCCTAAATCACAAGTGTCTCAAAGGGCTCCACAAGCCACAACGACATCCTCGGTACAGAGCCCACATACGGGCAAGGAAAAACTCACCCCAGTGGGACGTCGGTGTGAATGCCTATGAGAAACCTTGGAGAGGACCGCATATGTGGGTAACCCCCCCCTTTAGGGGAGACCGAAAGCAATGGGTGTCGAGTGGGTCTGACATAATATTGTGAAAGTCCAGTCCACAGTGGATCCAACACATCAGTGAGAGTCCTTTCCATAGTGGGGCCAGCAGGAAACCGTCCCGAGCGGAGACGGGTCATTATTTATTTGTATCATATTTTTTAAAATCGTTATTGGAGCTATTTTCTAATGGTTTCTGTTGTATTTATTTATTTGTTTTTTTCTGGCTTTGAAAATGAGATTTAAAAAAAAGAAAAATTTAAAAAAAAATTAAAAAAAATGTAATATATTGGAAAAAATATATAAAAACATAATTAAATAAAAAAAAAACATTATTTATTTTTATTTAATTTTTTTAAATCGTTATTTGAGCTAGCCGAGTCATACCAAAGACTATAAAAATGGGACCCGTTTCCTCCCTGCTTGGCACTCAGCATCAACGGTTGGAGTTGGGGGTTAAATCACCAAAATGATTCCCGGGCGCGGCGCCGCTGCTGCCCACTGCTCCCCAAGGGGATGGGTCAAATGCAGAGGACAAATTTCACCACATCTAGTGTGTGTGTGACAATCATTGGTACTTTAATCTTTTAAACTTTAATTTTCTAATGTTTCTTTAGAAAATGAGATATAAAAAAAAAAATTAAGTTTAGAAATCTAAAAAATATATATATATATTGGAAAAAAAATATTAAAGTATTATATTAAAAAATTGTTATAAAAAACATTAAAATGTTTTTAATATCATATTTTTTTTAAATCGTTAATGGAGCTATTTTCTAATGTTTTCTGATTTATTGGTGTGACATCATAATTCCTCTTATATCAGCACACTGAGTGGCTTTTTTTTTTGGCTTTAAAAATTAGATCTAAAAAAAAAAAGGTTTAAAAAATTTTACAAAAAATGTATATATTGGAAAAACATATTAAAATATTATATTAAAAAATGTTTTAAAAAAAACCTAATTTATCGGGTTGCTGGTTACTGGGGTTCAATCCCCACCTTCTGCCATCCTAGTCACGTCCGTTGTGTCCTTGGGCAAGACACTTCACCCTTGCTCCTGATGGCTGCTGGTTAGCGCCTTGCATGGCAGCTCCCTCCATCAGTGTGTGAATGTGTGTGTGAATGGGTGAATGGGGAAATACTGTCAAAGCACTTTGAGTACCTTGAAGGTAGAAAAGCGCTATACAAGTATAACCCATTTATCATTTATTTATTATCATGCACCCCTACTAAAGACACTGGGTATTTTTTTATTTTTTTTTGTTTTTTGGGGGGGGGTTTTTGGCTTTCAAAATAAAATGTATATAAAATAAATAAATACAAACGTTTAAAACATGTTAAAAAAAAACATCCATCCATTTTCTACCGCTTGTCCTTTTCAACAATTTAATTTAATTTATCATGCACCCCTACTTTTTTTTTCTTGTTGTGTTTTTATTTTGGCTTTGAAAACAAAATCTAAAAAAATAAAAACACGTTTAAAAATTAAAATATATATATATATATATATATATATATATATATATATATATATATATATATATATATATATATATATATATATATATATATATATATATATATACATATATATATATATATATATATATATATATATACATATATATATATATATATATATATATATATATATATATATATATATATATATATATATATATATATATATATATATATATATATATATATATATATATATATATATATATATTGGGAAAAAAATATTTAAAGATTATATATTTTTTTTAATTTAAAATTTAAAAAAAAAATATTAAAATGGCCCTCGCATGCTTTGATTTTTCAATGTGCGGCCCTCAGTGGAAAAAGTTTGGACACCCCTGCTGTACAACATAGCTGCTGGCACAGTTCTAATGCCATGAAAAATGCATCATTATTTCACATATTCTGCTGCAAAAGTATATATTACCTCACAGAAGAAACGTGACAAATGAATTTGCAGCAGTTAGCGAGCAGCCGTCAAGGTAAATAGGACACGGGCACTAAAAGGGCGAAGGAGTGGTGATGTCTTGCAGCTTCCTGCTGGACCGACACAGGCGCCACAAGAGGTGCACCTTCCTCCCCGCCACTCCAGATGTTTCAAGGCCAAGATGGCTGCAGATGGCGTTTCTCTGCTCAGCTGCGGTTGGAGCCTGCTGCCCATTTTGTTCAAAGACAAACAGTTTTAATCGGGAAGGGAGCAAAAAAAAACAAAAAACGGACACATCATTCAGTTACATGTTGAACGGATAACGTCCATTCTTGAAATGCCAGCATGAGAGTTCATCACAGAAAGGACAAAAAGATCAATTAGTCGTTAAGTTTCGATTCTCTCTCTTGCTGTTGACCTCCTTCAGACGTTCTTCTACTGCAGTGTTTTGCAACCTTTTTTGAGCCGAGGCACATTTTTTTCATTGAAAAAATGCGGAGGCACACGACCAGCAGAAAACATTAAAAAATGAAAGTCAGCAGCCGATATTGAAAAAAGTCGTTGTCGCAATTGTTGGATATGAGCATGCATCAATATAGCTCTTGTCTCAAAGTGGGTGCACTGTTACCACCTGTCACATCACACTCTGACTTATTTGGATTGTTTTGCTGTCTTCCTGTTTGTAGTGTTTTACTTCTTGTCTTGTGCTCCTATTTTGGTGGCTTTTTCTCTTTTTTCTGTATTTTCCTGTAGCACAGGGGTCACCAACGCGGTGCCCGCGGGCACCAGGTAGCCCGTAAGGACCAGATGAGTAGCCTGCTGGCCTGTTCTAAAAATAGCTCAAATAGCAGCAATTACCAGTGAGCTGCCTCTATTTTTTTAATTTTATTTATTTACTAGCAAGCTGGTCTCGCTGTGCTAGACATTTTTAATTCTAAGAGAGACAAAACTCAAATAGAATTTGAAAATCCAAGAAAATATTTTAAAGACTTGGTCTTCACTTGTTTAAATAAATTCATTATTTTTTTTACTTTGCTTCTTATAACTTTCAGAAAGACAATTTTAGAGAAAAAAATACAACCTTAATAATGATTTTAGGATTTTTAAACACATATACCTTTTTACCTTTTAAATTCCTTCCTCTTCTTTCCTGACCATTTAAATCAATGTTCAAGTAAATTAATTTTTTTAATTGTAAAGAATAATAAATACATTTTAATTTAATTCTTTATTTTAGCTTCTGTTTTTTCGACGAAGAATATTTGTTAAATATTTCTTCAAACTTATCATGATTAAAATTCAAAAAAATTATTCTGGCAAATCTAGAAAATCTGTAGAATCAAATTTAAATCTTATTTCAAAGTCTTTTGAATTTCTTTTAAAATTTTTGTTCTGCAAAATCTAGAAGAAATAATGATTTGTCTTTGTTAGAAATATAGCTTGGTCCAATTTGTTATATATTCTAACAAAGTGCAGATTGGATTTTAACCTATTTAAAACATGTCATCCAAATTCTAAAATTAATCTTAATCATGAAAAATTACTAATGATGTTCCATAAATTATTTTTTAAATTTTTTCAAAAAGATTCGAATTAGCTAGTTTTTCTCTTCTTTTTTTCGGTTGAATTTTGAATTTTAAAGAGTCGAAATTGAAGATAAACTATGTTTCAAAATTTAATTGTAATTGTTTTTGTGTTTTCTCCTCTTTTAAACCGTTCAATTAAGTGTAAATATCATTAATTATTAATAATAACATAGAGTTAAAGGTAAATTGAGCAAATTGGCTATTTCTGGCAATTTATTTAAGTGTGTATCAAACTGGTAGCCCTTCGCATTAATCAGTACCCAAGAAGTAGCTCTTGGTTTCAAAAAGGTTGGTGACCCCTGCTGTAGCAGTTTCATGTCTTCCTTTCAGCGATATTTGTTTTAGCAATAAAGAATATTTCAGTTGTTTTTTATCCTTCTTTGTGGGGACATTGTTGATTGTCATATCAGGTTCGGACGTACTTTGTGGACGCCGTCTTTGCTCCATAGTAAGTCTTTGCTGTCGTCCAGCATTCTGTTTTTGTTTACTTTGTAGCCAGTTCAGTTGTAGTTTCGTTCTGCGTAGCCTTCCCTAAGCTTCAATGCCTTTTCTTAGGGGCACTCACCTTTTGTTTATTTTTGATTTAAGCTTTAGATACCTTTTTACCTGCACCCTGCCTCCCGCTGTTTCCGACATCTAAAAAGCAATTAGCTACCAGCTGCCACCTACTAATATATGCAAGAGTATTACACGGTTACTCTGCCGAGCTCTAGACACTCAACAACAACACATCATTTGCAGACTATAATTAAAAATATTTTTAACTCAAATAGGTGAAACTTGATAATCTCATAAAAGTCACATAAAATAATCTGGGAGAACACATAAAATGATGTGGTGGGCCACTTTTAAGGAGGTGTCAGACCACATAAATGAAACGGCGGTTCACGTTAAATGACATGATGGGGCCACTTCGAATAATGTGGCGGACCACTTCAAATTATGTGGTAAGCCACGTAAAATGTGGTCTGACACTTCCTTTAGTATGGCCCACCACAAGTGAAACGGCGGGTCACATTAAATGATGTGTTGGGCCACTTTAAATAATGTGGCGGACCACACAAAATAAGGTGGTAGGGCACATGACATCAACAGGTGGACCACGTTAAATGATGTGGTGGGCCAAATCAAATATTGTGGCGAACCACATAAAATAATGTGGTAGGGCACATAAAAAATAATGTCAAAATAGATTTACAGCTTTTTGAGGGTCACCTTAAATGATTTGGGGGGCCACTTTAAAGAATACCAACTAAAATGATGTGGTGGGCCACTTTAAAGCATGTGTCAGACCACATAAATGAAACGGCGGGTCACATTAAATGACATTTTGGGCCACTTCGAATAATGTGGCG
The DNA here is from genome assembly GCF_033978785.1 of Entelurus aequoreus. Classification (NCBI taxonomy): domain Eukaryota; kingdom Metazoa; phylum Chordata; class Actinopteri; order Syngnathiformes; family Syngnathidae; genus Entelurus; species Entelurus aequoreus. The sequence goes on along the minus strand of NC_084732.1, from coordinate 98,985,002 downwards.
GACCACTTAAAATTATGTGGTAAGCCACATAAAATGTGGTCTGACACATCCTTTAGCATGGCCCACCCCAAGTGAAGCGGCGGGTCACATTAAATGACGTGGTGGGCCACTTTAAATAACGTGGCGGACCACATAGAATAATTTGGTAGGGCACATGACATCAACAGGCGGACCACATAAAATGATGTGGTGGGCCAATTCAAATAAAGTGGCGAACCACATAAAAAATGTGGTAGGGCACATAAAAAATAATGTCAAAATAGATTTACAGCCTTTTGAGGGTCACCTTAAATGATTTGGGGGGCCACTTTAAAGAATACCAACTAAAATGATGTGGTGGGCCACTTTAAAGCATGTGTCAGACCACATAAATGAAACGGCGGTTCACGTTATATGACATGATGGGCCACTTCGAATAATGTGGCGGACCACTTCAAATTATGTGGTAAGCCACGTAAAATGTGGTCTGACACATCCTTTAGCATGGCCCACCCCAAGTGAAGCGGCGGGTCACATTAAATGACGTGGTGGGCCACTTTAAATAATGTGGCGGACCACACAAAATAATGTGGTAGGGCACATAACATCAACAGGTGGACCACATAAAATGATGTGGTGGGCCACTTTCAAAGATGTGTCAGACAACATAAATGTTGCGGCAGGTTACATAAATTGATGTGGTAGGCCACTTTAAATGACAAGGCGGACCACATAAAATGAACAGGAGGACCACATTAAATGATGAGGTGGGCCACATTAAAGGATGTGTCAGACCACATAAATGAAGCAGCAGCTCACATAAAATGATGTGGCGGACCACTTCAAATGATGTGGTAAGCCACATAAAATGTGGTCTGACACATCCTATAGTATGGCCCACCACAAAAGAAGCGGCGGGTCACATTAAATGATGTGGTCGGCCAATTTAAATAACATGGCGGACCACACAAAATAAGGTGGTAGGGCACATAACATCAACAGGTGGACCACTTTAAATGATGTGGTGGGCCACTTTAAAAGATGTGTCAGACAACATAAATGAAGCGGCAGGTTACATAAATTGAAGTGGTAGGCCACTTTAAATGAACAGGCGGACCACATAAAATGAACAGGCGGAAAACGTTAAATGACGAGGTGGGCCACTTTAAAGGATGTGTCAGACCACATAAATGATGCGGCATGTTACATAAATTGACGTGGTAGGCCACTTTAAATGAACAGGCGGACCACATAAAATGAACAGGCGGACCACAATAAATGATGAGGTGGGCCACTTTAAAAGATGTGTCAGACCACATAAATGAAGCGACAGGTTACATAAATTGAAGTGGTAGGTCACGTTAAATGAACAGGCGGACCACATAAAATGAACAGGCAAACCACATTAAATGATGAGGTGGGCCACATTAAAGGATGTGTCAGACCACATAAATGAAGCGGCAGGTTACATAAATTGATGTGGTAGGCCACTTTAAATGAACAGGCGGACCACATTAAATGATGAGGTGGGCCACTTTAAAGGATGTGTCAGACCACATAAATGAAGCAGCAGCTTACATAAAATGATGTGGCGGGTCACTTCAAATAATATGGTGGACCACATTGAATGATTTGGTAGGGCACATTAAGTGAAAAGGCGGACCACAGGAAATGATGATGTGGTCCATTTTAAAGGATGTGTCAGGCCACATAAATGAAGCAGCAGCTCACATAGAATGACGTGGTGGGCCACTTCAAAAAATGTGGCGGAACATCTAAAATGAACAGGCAGACCACATATATAATGTGGCGGGCCACAATAAAAAGATGTGTCAGACCACATAAATGAAGCGGTGGCTCACATAAAATGATGTGGTGGTCACTTCAAAAAATGTTACGTGGTAGGCCAAAATAAAATGAACAGGCGGGTCACATAGAATTATGTGGTGGGCCAATCAAATATTGTGGCAGATCACATTAAATGATGTGGTAGGTCAGGTAAAATGAACACACGGACTATGTTAAATGATATGGTGGGCCACCTTAAATGATGTGTCAGACAACATAAATGATGCGGCAGGTCACATAAAATGATGTGGTAGGCCACATTAAATGAAGTGATAGGGCACTTTGAATAATGTGGCAGACCACGTAAATGAGGCGGCGGGTCACATAAAATGATGTGGTGGACCACTTCGAATAATGTGTCAGACCACATAAATGAATCGTCAGGTCACATAAAATTATGTGGTAGGCCACGTAAATGAAATGGCGGGCCACATAAAACGAAGTGGTGGGCCACTTCGAATAACGTGGCGGACCACATAAATGAACCACGTAAAATGATGTGGTGAGCCACTTCAAAAAATGTGTCAGACCACATAAATGAAGTGGCAGGTCACATAAAATGATGTGGTAGGCCACCTACAAGTATCTGGCAGAGCCCATAAAATGATGTGGTGTTTGAAACCTGTCCTCTAAATGTCAGGTTCAAACACTGATGACATCTATTAAACAGACAAGAAGCAAGGAATCATGCAGAGACAGAGTTACATTTGGCTCAATGAGGAGAGACGTTTGGGCTGAACTCTAGTTACAGATCCAAACTACGCTCTAAAGTCCAGCCCACGTGCTTCCTCTATTTATTTGGGAGGTCCCTGTTTACATAAATGAAGCAGCAGCTTCTGAGGCCGCCTCTAAAAGGAGCGGCCACACATTTCATGCAAAGCAGCTTCCAGTACGCACAATATGTGACGGAATGTGCTGGGGGCCTTGTGATTGCCTTGTCTCTGCTTCGTCCGAGTGCTGTCGTCTTATCTTCGTCCTTGAAGTCTTTGGCTGTTAGCGGGCTGAGACAAACAAAATATCTGCGACGAGGCCACCCCGCTAACAAGTTTTGTCCTTGCACAGAGAGAAAAAGCGCAGCTTGAGCACAATAGCTAATAACTATAGCAACGGACTTTAAGCATAAAAGTTGTGTGATAACTTACACATAATTATTCTAACACTAAAGTAACTAAGTACTCTTACTTGAGTATAATTTGGCTCAGTCTTACGTGACGGCCACAGGTTTGATTGACACTAGGGATGTCCGATAATGGCTTTTTGCCGACATCCGATATTCCGATATTGTCCAACTTTTTAATTACCGATACCGATATCAACCGATACCGATATCAACCGATATATGCAGTCGTGGAATTACCTCATTATTATGCCTAATTTGGACAACCAGGTATGGTGAAGATAAGGTACTTTTTTTAAAAATGAGTAAAATATAATAAATAAATTAAAAACATTTTCTTGAATAAAAAAGAAACTACAACAATATAAAAACAATTACATAGAAACTAGTAATGAATGAAAATGAGTAAAATTAACTGTTAAAGGTTAGTACTATTAGTGGAGCAGCAGCACGCACAATCATGTGTGCTTACGGACTGTATCCCTTGCAGACTGTATTGATATATATTGATATATAATGTAGGAACCTACCAGAATATTAATAACAGAAAGAAACAACCCTTTTGTGTGAATGTGTGTAAATGGGGGTGGGAGGTTTTTTGGGTTGGTGCACTAATTGTAAGTGTATCTTGTGTTTTTTATGTTGATTTAATTAAAAAAAAAAAAAAAAAAAAAACACGATACCGATAATAAAAAAACCGATACCGATAATTTCCGATATTACATTTTAACGCATATATCGGCCGATAATATTGGTTGGTCGATATTATCGGACATCTCAAATTGACACCCATGAATAATTCATGTATTTGTTCCCCTCCCCTTACTACGGGGCACCAACACCTGCTGTCACTTTTCTAACACATCACTTTCCCAAGTGGAGACAAAAGCGTATCAGCAACACCCGCACTATGCAAATGACACTCCCTAAATCTGTGCAGCAGACAGAATCCTGGGCCACGTCCAAATGGGCATTATTCAATCCAGACCGTGGGGTCGTATCGGATCTGGATCGGAGGGCTCGTATTGGTAATTACTGGTGACTCTGATCTAGCTGCGATGCGGCCGCGGCACACGGTGCGACGTTTTTTATCGTCCCCCCCGCTCCTCCATTCTGGGTCTTTCTCAGTGAGGTCATTGGAGGCAACAAGCCAGCGCAAATAGAATTAGAGCGAGATTAGATTAGTCATGTGAACGCTGAACATTGTTTTAGACGGATGTGGTCCCCGTAGATGTGAATACTGATGTCCCTGAAGTCACAGTTTCCATTAAACTCCGGCGATATTTGGGCCCCGTTATGATTTTTTTTTCCTCCTCGGCGGCCGTGATTGCATTGCAGTGCACTGCAGTGGAAATATTCATTTTACTCCTGCATTCATTTCTTATCGCTATATATGTTTTACTTCACACAAATGTCATTTCATTATTAAAGTTAACGATGCATTACCTTCTGGCAATAATCTCTCACTGCGGCAGATCTGCACCTGTGATGTGTGTTAAGGTTCCACGCAGGTTTTTTATTTTATTTCATTTTTTATCAAATGTATCCACTATCATCCATGTTAATACAGGCTGCTCATTAAGGGCCCCATTCTCCTATTCACGCTTAAAGGCCTACTGAAATTATTGTTTTTAATTTAAACAGGGATAGCAGATCCATTCTATGTGTCATACTTGATCATTTCGCGATATTGCCATATTTTTGCTGAAAGGATATAGTAGAGAACATCAACGATAATTTGGTCGCTGATAAAAAAAAAGCCTTGCCTGTACCGGAAGTAGCGTGACGTCACAGGTTGAAAGGCTCCTCACATTTCCCCATTGTTTACACCAGCAGCGAGAGAGATTCGGACCGAGAAAGCGACGATTACCCCATTAATTTGAGCGAGGATGAAAGATTCGTGGATGAGGAAAGTGAGAGTGAAGGACTATAGTGCAGTGCAGGACGTATCTTTTTTCGCTCTGACCGTAACTTAGGTACAAGGGTTCATTGGATTCCACACTTTCTCCTTTTGCTATTGTGGATCACGGATTTGTATTTCAAACCACCTCGGATACTATATCCTCTTGAAAATGAGAGTCGAGAACGCGAAATGGACATTCACAGTGACTTTTATCTCCACGACAATACATCGGCGAAGCTCTTTAGCTACGGAGCTAACGTGATAGCATCGGGCTCAAATGCAGATATAAACAAAATAACTAAACCCCTGACTGGAAGGATAGACAGAAGATCAACAATACTATTAAACCATGGACATGTAAATACACGGTTAATGCTTTCCAGTTTGGTGAAGACTAACAATGCTGTTGCTAACGACGCCATTGAAGCTAACTTAGCAACGGGACCTCACAGAACTATGCTAAAAACATTAGCTATCCATCTACGCCAGCCAGCCCTCATCTGCTCATCAACACCCGTGCTCAATTGCGTTCCAGCGTTCGACGAAAGGACGAAGGACTTCACCCGATCATCCGTGCGGTCGGCGGCTAGCGTCGGATAGCGCGTCTGCTATCCAAGTCAAAGTCCTCCTGGTTGTGTTGCTGCAGCCAGCCGCTAATACACCGATCCCACCTACAACTTTCTTCTTTGCAGTCTTCATTGTTCATTAAACAAATTGCAAAAGATTCACCAACACAGATGTCCAGAATACTGTGGAATTTTGAGATGAAAACAGAGCTTTTTTGTATTGGATTCAAAGGTGTACCAATACTTCCGTTTAACTAGTGACGTCACGCGCATACGTCATCATACATAGACGTTTTCAACCGGAAGTTTAGCGGGAAATTTAAAATGGCACTTTATAAGTTAACCCGGCCGTATTGGCATGTGTTGCAATGTTAAGATTTCATCATTGATATATAAACTATCAGACTGCGTGGTCGCTAGTAGTGGCTTTCAGTAGGCCTTTAAGTCTCTTCCTTTGTGTAAATGAGGCAAAGGTTTTTTTTCATCGAGGTCGTAACAATCCAGACTAGTGCTGTCCCGATACCAATATTTTGGTACCGGTACCGGTACCAAAATGTATTTCGATACTTTTCGGTACTTTTCGATACTTTTGTAAATAAAGGGCACAACAATTGCTCTGCTTATTGCTATTCTGAATGTTGCTGGGTCGGGTTTGGTTTTGGAATTGGATTGCTTTGTTATGGTATTTTTTTGTTTGATTGATTAATAAATTATTAAAAAAAAATTTTTTTTAAATAACTAAAAAATAAATAAAAAATAAATAAAAAATAAATACTAAATACATTTTAAAAAAATTTAAAAAAATAAAGGGCACAACAAAAAAAATTCATTATTGGCTTTATTTTAACAAAAAAATCTTAGGGTATATTAAACATATGTTTATTATTGCTAGTTAGTCCTTAAATAAAATAGTGAACATACTAGACCAGTGATCTCCAACCTTTTTGGGGGGTTTGGGTGGTATTTATTTATTTTTTTAATTTTATTTGGGCTCCGTTATGATTTTTTTTTCCTCAGCGGCCGTGATTGCATTGCAGTGCACTGCAGTGGAAATATTCTTTTTTTATTTTTATTTTTTTTATTTTTTTATTTTTTTCTCATAAAGAAATACAATCATGTGTGCTTACGGACTGTATCCCTGCAGACTGTATTGATCCATATTGATATATAATGTAGATATTGTGTTTTTTATGTTGATTTAATATTTTTTTTTTATTTTTTTTTTTATTTTTTTTATTTTATTTATTTTAAATTTCTTGTGCGGCCCGGTATTAATCAGTCACTGTACTAGACGACTTGTCTTTTAGTAGTAAATAAACAAACAAAAGACTCCTAATTTAGCTGCTGACGTATGCAGTAACATATTGTGTCATTTATCCACCTATTATTTTGTCAACATTATGAGGGACAAACTGTAAAAATGGATTATTAATCCACTTGTTTGTTTACTGTTAATATATTTTCTCTTTTAACATGTTCTATCTACACTTCTGTTAAAATGCAATAATCACTTATTCTTCTCTTATTTGATACTTGACATTAGTTTTGGAGGATCATAAATGTAGGTATCAATCCGATACCAAGTAGTTACAGGATCATACATTGGTCATAATTTAAGTCCTCATGTGTCCAGGGACGTATTTCCTGAGTTTATAAACATAATATGAAATTTAAAAAAATTAAAAAAGATTTGGTGAGGCTAAACAATTTCAATGTAATCATAATAGTATCGACTAGATACACTCCTGTACTTGGTATCATTACAGTGGATATGTGGTGTGGATCCACCCATGGCGTTTGTTTACATTTTGACGCCGGTGAGCTATTGTATCCTCTTACGGTGTGTAGTGAAGCATGTTTAGCTATTAAGAACGTACTTTATTTGTTGCAATGTTGACGAGGATTAGTGATTTAGAAGTAGCTAAAACACTGCAGACTGCGGATTGACTTTAGCCGCCAACTCGCTAGTCATGTCTTAAAGCACCTCTTCCTGAGGGCGTTTCAGTGTTATAACTTCACCTTTATCTTTACTTTTTAAGCCTAAATGCATCCGTTCTCCCTTTTCTGTCTACACACTGTGTCTGCTTGTAAGTACTGCGTGTGTGTATGTGCGCTGCCGAACATGCTCCCCTGCTCGTAAAACCAGCAATGTCACGACGTGACGACGAGGGAGGGCAGGAGGGTAGTATAGTACCAAATATAATTCATTAGTATCGTGGTATTATACTAATACCGGTATACTATACAACCCTAATCCAGACAGTGATTGTCGTGTAGTGTGTGTATGCACGCTACAACAGCGTCTTCTTCCAACCGAACGTAACTCCATAGATGAAACTTTGTTGACTTGTTTACCTGCCAACCTGATGTCGATTGTGATGTTAAGAGTTGTGTTTAGCACAAATGTTTGTGCATTGGGGGGGAAAAAAATGACCCCTCTTAAAATAGAGTGAAAAAACGATTGAAAAAAGTTATTTTTGCTTGAAATAAACAAAAAATCTGCCAAGTCAAAATTGTCTTGATAGGATTCCTTGAAATAAGACATCATATTTACGCTTTAAAAACTTAAAAGTGATCCTACAATTAGCAAATAAAACGTATTATTAGCTATACTTATTCGTATTGTGAAGTTTGATAATAACTGTCAAAAAATCTAACGAGTTGCCTTTTAAAAGCACCAAATTTAAAACTCATCCCTCAACCTGATCGCACGGCCACAACTTTTCTCGATTGCGGTTAATCTCTTGTCCTTTATTATCGGTCTGCCTGATGCTTTTACAAGTTTCCATCTTTACCAAGCCATCTTGGCTTGGTCGACCACCACTGCTTTTCAATACAAGCCATAGACGGATTCCAGTAGCTCCCTTTTAAAAGCACCAAATTTGGGACTCATCCCTCAACCTGATCGCACGGCCACACCTTTTCTAGAGACGGAAAACAGAACAAATTCCAATCTTTTTTTTTTGCGCTTTGCTTCGAAAACAATCAAATCAAGCCAACATCCAGTTTCCCCCGTTTGATTTTGCGCAGATTAAGCCACGTTCCACTCGCCAACCTCGCCGAGCACACCTCAATTGCGGTTAATCGCTTGTCCTTTATTATCGGTCTGCCTGATACTTTTACAAGTTTCCATCTGTTTTGTCTTGTAGAATGACGTCTGGAGGACAATAGTTCCATATTTCCGGGAACGCAAACGACAAATAATCCTTGATATCACTCCCCAAAATCTTTTTTGATAAAGTATAGATCTATTCCATTGCATAGTTGGATTTTGTGCTCCTATCTGCTTTTTTGCAGGAAGGTTTAAGCATCTTTTGTACTCAGATAACCATCTTGGCTTGGTCGACCACCACTGCTTTTCAATACAAGCCATAGACGGATTCCAGTAGCTCCCTTTTAAAAGCACCAATTTTGGGACTCATCCCTCAACCTGATCGCACGGCCACACCTTTTCTAGAGACGGAAAACAGAACAAACTCCAATCTTTTTTGTCATATCTGTGTGATCATGTTCTGTTTAAGTTATGTTCTACTTGGTTTTGGACTCTTTTTAGTTCCTGCTTTTGTTTCCATGGTTACCCATTAGTTTCACCTGTTCCACGTTTGGACTCACTGTGCACTCTTGTTTGTCACCATAGCAACCCATTAGTTTTCACCTGTCCTCACGACTCACGCACCTGTCTTTAATCATGTCTTCACTATTTAACCCTGTAGTTGCCAGGCAGTCAGCCTGGCGACATCACACTCCTGACACTCTGTTTCATGTCCATCGTTCATGCTGCTCCTTTCGCCCGCAAGTAAGTTATTGTTTATTAAGGCCATAGTTAGCAAGTTTTGTTTTCTGTCCATAGTTTACGCCAAAGTGGTAGTTTTGTTTTTCATAGCCAAGTTTTCTACCTTTTGTTTATTGTTCCTTTTGAGTGTTAAAATTAAATATGTCTTCAACTTCACGCCATGTCCGCTCCAACTTTTATTGCATCTCGTAAAAACAAACCCGCCATAGTCCACATCATGACATTTTTTTGCGCTTTGCTTCGAAAACAATCAAATCAAGCCAACATCCAGTTTCCCCCGTTTGATTTTGCGCAGCTTCAGCCACGTCCCACTCGCCAACCTCGCCGAGCACACCTCAATGGCGGTTAATCTCTTGTCCTTTATTATCGGTCTGCCTGATGCTTTTACAAGTTTCCATCTGTTTTGTCTTGTAGAATGACGTCTGGAGCACAATAGTTCCATATTTCCGGGAACGCAACCGAAAACATAATCCTTGATAACACTCCACAGAATCTTTTTTGATAAAGTATAGATCTATTCCATTGCATAGTTAGACTTTTTTTGCTCCTATCTGCTTTTTTGCAGGAAGGTTTAAGCATCTTTTGTACTCAGATAACCATCTTGGCTTGGTCGACCACCACTGCTTTTCAATACAAGCCATAGACGGATTCCAGTAGCTCCCTTTTAAAAGCACCAATTTTGGGACTCATCCCTCAACCTGATCGCACGGCCACACCTTTTCTAGAGACGGAAAACAGAACAAACTCCAATCTTTTTTGTCATATCTGTGTGATCATGTTCTGTTTAAGTTATGTTCTACTTGGTTTTGGACTCTTTTTAGTTCCTGCTTTTGTTTCCATGGTTACCCATTAGTTTCACCTGTTCCACGTTTGGACTCATTGTGCACTCCTGTTTGTCACCATAGCAACCCATTAGTTTTCACCTGTCCTCACGACTCACGCACCTGTCTTTAATCATGTCTTCACTATTTAACCCTGTAGTTGCCAGGCAGTCAGCCTGGCGACATCACACTCCTGACACTCTGTTTCATGTCCATCGTTCATGCTGCTCCTTTCGCCCGCAAGTAAGTTATTGTTTATTAAGGCCATAGTTAGCAAGTTTGGTTTTCTGTCCATAGTTTACGCCAAAGTGGTAGTTTTGTTTTTCATAGCCAAGTTTTCTACCTTTTGTTTATTGTTCCTTTTGAGTGTTAAAATTAAATGTCTTCAACTTCACGCCATGTCCGCTCCAACTTTTATTGCATCTCGTAAAAACAAACCCGCCATAGTCCACATCATGACATTTTTTTGCGCTTTGCTTCGAAAACAATCAAATCAAGCCAACATCCAGTTTCCCCCGTTTGATTTTGCGCAGCTTCAGCCACGTCCCACTCGCCAACCTCGCCGAGCACACCTCAATGGCGGTTAATCTCTTGTCCTTTATTATCGGTCTACTTGATGCTTTTACAAGTTTCCATCTGTTTTGTCTTGTAGAATGACGTCTGGAGCACAATAGTTCCATATTTCCGGGAACGCAACCGACAAATAATCCTTGATATCACTCCTCAAAATCTTTTTTGATAAAGTATAGCTCTATTCCATTGCATAGTTACATTTTTTTTGCTCCTATCTGCTTTTTTGCAGGAAGGTTTAAGCATCTTTTGTACTCAGATAACCATCTTGGCTTGGTCGACCACCACTGCTTTTCAATACAAGCCATAGACGGATTCCAGTAGCTCCCTTTTAAAAGCACCAAATTTGGGACTCATCCCTCAACCTGATCGCACGGCCACACCTTTTCTAGAGACGGAAAACAGAACAAACTCCAATCTTTTTTGTCATATCTGTGTGATCATGTTTTGTTTAAGTTATGTTCTACTTGGTTTTGGACTCTTTTTAGTTCCTGCTTTTGTTTCCATGGTTACCTATTAGTTTAACCTGTTCCACGTTTGGACTCATTGTGCACTCCTGTTTGTCACCATAGCAACCCATTAGTTTTCACCTGTCCTCACGACTCACGCACCTGTCTTTAATCATGTCTTCACTATTTAACCCTGTAGTTGCCAGGCAGTCAGCCTGGCGACATCACACTCCTGACACTCTGTTTCATGTCCATCGTTCATGCTGCTCCTTTCACCCGCAGGTAAGTTATTGTTTATTAAGGCCATAGTTAGCAAGTTTTGTTTTCTGTCCATAGTTTACGCCAAAGTGGTAGTTTTGTTTTTCATAGCCAAGTTTTCTACCTTTTGTTTATTGTTCCTTTTGAGTGTTAAAATTCAATATGTCTTCAACTTCACGCCATGTCCGCTCCAACTTTTATTGCATCTCGGAAAAACAAACCCGCCATAGTCCACATCATGACATTTTTTTGCGCTTTGCTTCGAAAACAATCAAATCAAGCCAACATCCAGTTTCCCCCGTTTGATTTTGCGCAGCTTCAGCCACGTCCCACTCGCCAACCTCGCCGAGCACACCTCAATTGCGGTTAATCTCTTGTCCTTTATTATCGGTCTGCCTGATTTCCCTTCATCTCGGAGTCAAGCGCGCTCGACTTCAAGGGGGCCGCGCGCCTTTGAGGAGACGGCCCACTGTTGACGCTGATTAAAAAGAGAGAAGCGACTGTTGTACGCCCCCTCCCGAGCGCAAAGCGCCATGAAAGCGATCCTTTGTAAGTCCAACCTTGGCTCACCTGCGTGATCAGAGGGTCTGTCAAGGAGGTCCTCTGACATCACACGCTCTGGTTCTTTCACGTCGGTCGTCTTCATTAGACCGGAGACTCCGTACTCGGCCTTGAGAGTCAGCTGCTCCTCCTCACACCTCACTGGCAGAGATGGCGACAGCAGCAGTCAATATTCGCTCATTTTTTGTTCATTTTTCACCGTACCAACATCCGGCTTCTGTCTTGTAATTGATTTTTTGCGTAACTCCCACGTGTTTTACCCCCCCCCAAAAATGTTTGGTTTCAATTACGGCTCGCTTGTTCAGCACGGAACTCGACTCTCTTATTCCCTTTGTTTTTTTCCCCTCCTCTGTCTATCATCTGCTGCTTTGTTATTCAAGTTTAAGCAACAACAACAAAAAAGGGCGAAAAGCAGCAGATGAGTGTTTGCAACGTCCTACTGAGACCAAAGCCTCATTTCCGACGGTGTCCTAGAAACATAAATCTCATCATAATTTCCCACATCAAGACAATCTACTTTGGAATAGAGCAAAAATTCTGAGTAGGGCTGAGGAAAGTCAAAGAAAATGAAGATATTGAGGAAGGCAAACAACTTCAAACCATCAATATGCATGCAGAACTCAGATATCATGGGAAGAAACGCACACAAACAGGTTTTAGTCTTGGGAAAATGAGCGATAATAAACGGCAAATGTTTTCTGGCGTACGTTTGAGCCAAACATAAGCATGTTCCAGAATGACTCCCATCAAATATCGATGCTTTCAAGTCCTTGCGAGCTTTAAAACTAGGGGTGTCAAAATGGTCGCGTTAACTCGGGCTAGGCCAAACTATTTAGCATTGGGCTGAAAAAAAAACTTGGTCGGGGGCCGAAAGCCATGTAAAGTAACTACAAAACCCAAAACCAGTGAAGTTGGCACTTTGAGTAAATGGTGAATAAAAACAGAATATGATGATTTGCAAATCTTTTTCAACTTATATTCAATTTAATAGACGGCAAATACAAGATATTTAATGTTCACACTGAGAAACTTCTTTTTTTTTTTTGCAAATAATCATTAACTTGGAATTTAATGGCAGCAACACATTGCAAAAAAGTTGTCACAGGGGCATGTTTACCACTGTGTTACATGGCCTTTCCTTTTAACAACACTCAGTAAACGTTTGGGAACTGAGGAGACACATTTTTGAAATGGAATTCTTTCCCATTCTTGCTTGATGTACATCTGAAGTTGTTCAACAGTCCGGGGGTCTCCGCTGTGGTATTTCAGGATTCATAATGCGCCACACATTTTCAATGGGAGACAGGTCTGGACTACAGGCAGGCCAGTCTAGTACCCGCACTCTTTTACTACAAAGGCACACTGTTGCAACACCTGGCTTGGCATTGTCTTTCTGAAATAAGCAGGGGCGTCCATGATAACGTTGCTTGGGTGGCAGCATATGTTGCTCCAAAAGCTGTATGTACCTTTCAGCATTAATGGTGCCTTCACAGATGTGTAAGTTACCCATGTCGTGGCCACTAATACACCCCCATGTGTAGCTGCCACTAGGAGCTGGCAGCTACACATCAGCTAAGCACACACTAGCGCACAAGCTAGACATATGGAATAATAGTTTAACAATAAAACAGCACATTCGTCAATATAAACAAGTGTCAAATACAAAACCAAAAACCAGTAAAGTTGTCACGTTGTGTAAATGGTAAAAAAAAAAAAGAGAATACAATGATTTGCTAAAACTTTTCAACTTATATTCAATTGAATAGACTGCAAAGACAAGATATTTAATGTTCACACTGAGAAATGTGTTGTTTTTTGTGTAAATAATCATTAACTTGGAATTTATTTTGGCAGCAACACATTGCAAAAAAGTTGTCACAGGGGCATTTGTACCACTGTGTTACATGGCCTTTCCTTTTAACAACACTCAGTAAACGTTTGGGAACTGAGGAAAACACATTTTTGAAGCTTTTTCAGGTGGAAATCTTTCCCAATCTCGCTACAGGCAGGCCAGTCTAGTACCCGCGCGCTTTTACTACGAAGCCACGCTGTTGTAACACCAGGCTTGCTGAAATAAGCAGGGGCGTCCATGATGACGTTGCTTGGATTGCAACATATGTTGCTCCAAAAGCTGTATGTACCTTTCAGCATTAATTCACAGATGTGTAAGTTACCCATGTCTTGGGCACTAATGCACCCCCATACCATCACACATGCTGGCTTTTCAACTTTGCACCTATAACAGTCTGGATATTGTTTTTCCTCTTTGGTCCAGAGGACACGACGTCCACAGTTCCCAAAAATAATTTGAAATGTGAACTCATCAGACCACAGAACACTTTTCCACTTTGCATCAGTCCCATCTTCGATGAGCTCTGACCCAGCAAAGCTGGCAGCGTTTTCTGGGTGTTGTTGATAAATGGTGTTCGCTTTGCATCGTAGAGTTTTAACTTGCACTTACAGATGTAGCGACAAACTGTCGTTACTGACAGTGGTTTTCTGAAGTGTTCCTGAGCCCATGTGGTGATATCCTTTACAGACTGATGTCGCTTTTTGATGCAGTACCGCATGAGGGATCCAAGGTCATGGGCATTGCCGCTTACGTTGTCGGGTTCAAGCACTGATGACATCTATTATCAGGCAAGAGCAAGGAATCAATCATAGACAGAGTTCAATTTAGCTCATGAGGAGAACGCATGGAGCCGGACCCTTAGTCACAGTCTCGCCCTACACTCTAAGGTTCAGCTCTTGCGTCCCTCTATTTATTCAGGAGTTCCACAGTCAACAATACTAAGGCCGCCTCTAAAAGGAGTGGTCACATTTATTATGCAAAGCAGGTCCAGGACGCACGATACGTGACGGAATGTGCTGGGGGCCTTGTGATTTCGCCTTGTCCCCGCTTCGTCTGCGTGTTGGACTCTTATCTTCGTTGAGGCCCTTGAAGTCTCTGCTTCGTCTGCGTGCTGTCCTCTTATCTTCGTTGACGTCATTGAAGTCCTTGGCTGTTAGCGGGCTCAAACAAAGCAAACATCTACGGCTGAGGCCACCCCTCAGACAAGAAGTCTTTGTCCTTGCACACATTAGAACAAGTCTACCTTGAGCACAATAGCTAATAACTAAAGCAATGGACTTTAAGCATACTAAAGTTAGTGTGATAATAAATACGTAATTATTCTAACATACGTGCAGTGATTTCTGTAGATTCTCTGAACCTTTTGATGATATTACGGAGCGTAGATGGTGAAATCCCTAAATTCCTTGAACACTTTTCCAGTGAACTTAAAAAAGAGATGAACTAATTACAAATCATATTTAATTAACCGGGTTGTTGATAGCACCACACATTAACACCACCTTTTACAAGCGTTCATATTTGCACCACACTGCACCATTTTCGTCTTTGTATTTGATATCTATTATTACAGGTGATGAATAATGGAAGTTAATTACAACCTGAAAATGTTCTTTATTCTCCAACCATGTCCGTATTATCAACTTGTCAGAGCCTTTATTTAATTTCCTCCGTTGATGAATGTGGAGTCAAGGAGGGTCGGAGGAACGGAAGCTATTTTGATACCTCCTCCAACCAAGTTCCTCTGGGATAATGTGATAATGCTAATAGCAGCTAATAGCAGTCTGTTGGACAATGCATGTACAGAACCCCAAGCCAGTGAAGTTGGCACGTTGTGTAAATGGTGAATAAAAACAGAATACAATGATTTGCTAATCATTTTCTACTTATATTCAAATGAATAGGCTACAAAGACAAGATACCGTATTTCCTTGAATTGCCGCCGGGAATATAGTATTCGCCTGCCTAGAATTACAGGCCGGGTCAAACTCGTTTCGCAAAATAATTAGCGCATGCTTGGCACTTCCGCCGGGTCAAATATGAGTCATTAAATGATTCCCGCCTCCTGGTGGTAGAGGGCGCTAGTGATCCTTCTTGTGACTACCAGTACTGCAGAAGACCGGTGCTGCAGAAGAAGACAACAAGCAGCATGCGTGAGCCGCGATCGTTTGCTTGCACTTTTACCATGGAGGATTACATATCTAAAATAAAACCGTTTTCTAAACTGGACTTTCAATCGAAGCAGGAGGTAAAATTAAAGGAATATCTCCAGAGACTTTTAAAACTGAAGAAAGATAAGGAAGACTGCCTTTGATCAGAAGCAGCTGCAGATGGACATCATTTATAAGTAAAGGTAAGACAATAATAATGTTTTTTTTATTAAATGTGCTTTTCATGATGAGGTAAGCGCCGGAGTGAGAAGAGGTTTTAAAAATAATTAGCGCATGCTTGCCCATCCCGCATGCTTTTGGTAAGCGCAGGAGTGAGAAGAGGTTTTAAATTAATTAGCGCCCCTGCGGCTATTCAAGGAAATACGGTACTTAATGTTTGAACTGGTAAACTTTGTTATTTTTTTGCAAATATTTGCTTTGTTTGTTATATATATGTATATATATTTTGCATTCTATTTCAGTTAATTTGAATTTACAACCCCCGGCGCTGTTTTGTACTGTTTTGTACTATTTTTGTACTGCTTTTGTACTTACTTTGATTATTATTTCTCAACTGTTTTATAAATGTTGAAATTCATAAATAAAGGTTTATAAAATAAAAATAAAATTTTTAAAATTAAAAAATAAATAAATAAAAAATAGAAAATGTTATACATGTAAACAAACTGTTGCGTCACAGTCCACACAACTACGGTGAGTCCAAGGACCGCTGAAATTAGTAGGACAAAACGATGTTCGCCATATACTCTCATCAGTGAAGCATAAACATATTAGACAGTGGGATTTCTAATAATTACGAAGGTTTGTGTCATGTTTTTCCTCCTTCAGAAACCATATTAAAACTAAAAATATATTTAGAGCCGCGGGTTGCCGACCCCCGCACTAAACTATGAAGTTGAGTAAAGGGCCACAAAATGCGAACCGCGAGTTTCTAACCTCTGCTTTAGACGTACATGAAAGAAGCTGGAGGCATGTGTATTGTTCTAACATAAATACTAGAGTGCAAACACAAATAATGAAGATTTCACCGCGCTCGTCGCCACCCCACCAGGGCGTCCTTAACAACTATTTGAGCAACACTGGCTTAATGAGTCTGACCACAGCGTGGATCGTTCCTACTCTATTTTACATGCAGCACTCATACCCGAGGGTGCCGTTAATGTTTTGTAAAACTTTGCCAGTCTTTTTTAAACAACGCCAAGGCGCATCAGCTTAAAGACTCCATTCTAAACGGCAGCCTGCTTTTACAACTGTCCTCATGAGAGAGATGAACAATGACACTTTTTTTTTTTAAAGCTTTTCCGAGCCGGAGATAATTCCGAGTGACTTAATGCTTTATTTATTCAATCATAATAATGTATTATCCATGGGAGTAACAGAGCTCCATCAGTCCCTGCCACCCCCTGGGGCAACAGATGTTTCACGGCCCATATGGTGCCTTTAATTTCTTTCATAGTGTCTCTCAGTCTGTTCCCGTAATCTCAACATTTGTTTCTCTCTTGTTCTTACGTAAGAAAGAATGCAGGAGAACAAAAAGTGTGGTAGAAGCTGGGGTTCTAAACCTCTTTGACCACGGAGTTCCCAGTACAAATATTAACATTGAATTAGCAATTAAATTAGCAATTTCTAGGCGCAGTCGTGGAACTGTGGACCAGCTCTATACTCTCGGCAGGGTCCTTGAGGGTGCATGGGAGTTTGCCCAACCAGTCTACATGTGCTTTGTGGACTTGGAGAAGGCATTCGACCGTGTGCCTCGGGAAGTCCTGTGGGGAGTGCTCAAACAGTATGGGGTATCGGACTGTCTGATTGTGGCGGTCCGCTCCCTGTACGATCAGTGTCAGAGCTTGGTTCGCATTGCCGGCAGTAAGTCGGACACGTTTCCAGTGAGGGTTGGACTCCGCCAAGGCTGCCCTTTGTCACCGATTCTGTTCATAACTTTTATGGACATAATTTCTAGGCGCAGTCAAGGCGTTGAGGGGATCCGGTTTGATGGCTGTAGGATTAGGTCTCTGCTTTTTGCAGATGATGTGGTCCTGGTGGCTTCATCTGGCCAGGATCTTCAGCTCTCACTGCATCGGTTCGCCGCCGAGTGTGAAGTGACTTGGATGAAAATCAGCACCTCCAAGTCAGAGTCCATGGTTCTCGCCCGGAAAATGGTGAAGTGCCATCTCCGAGTTGGGGAGGAGACCCTGCCCCAACCTCGGAGTCTTGTTCATGAGTGAAGGAAGAGTGGATGGTGAGATCGACAGGCGGATCGGTGCGGCGTCTTCAGTAATGCGGACGCTGTATCGATCCGTTGTGGTGAAGAAGGAGCTGAGCCGGAAGGCAAAGCTCTCAATTTACAGGTCGATCTACGTTCCCATCCTCACCTATGGTCATGAGCGAAAGGACAAGATCACGGGTACAAGCGGCCGAAATGAGTTTCCTCCGCCGGGTGGCGGGACTCTCCCTTAGAGATAGGGTGAGAAACGCTGCCATCCGGGGGGAGCTCAAAGTAAAGCCGCTGCTCCTCCCCACGGAGAGGAGCCAGATGAGGTGTTTCGGGCATCTGGTCAGGATGCCACCCGAACGCCTCCCTAGGGAGGGTACGTCCGACCGGTAGGAGGCCACGGGGAAGACCCAGGACACGTTGGGTAGACTATGTCTCCCGGCTGGTCTGGGAACGCCTCGGGATCCCTCGGGAAGACTTGGACAAAGTGGCTGGGGAGAGGGAAGTCTGGGCTTCCCTGCTTAGGCTGTTACCCCGCGACCCGACCTCGGATGGATTAGCAATTTTACTCTTGATTTTAATCTTATTCAATAATTATATTGAAGTGAATTAATTAACTCATATTTGTCAGGATTTGGTCAAAAATAGGACTCAGATGCAGAGGTGGGGAATAATCCGGCAGGCTTTTATTTTGAAAAGTTCACTGAGTCAGGGCAATACAACAACGGCTAGAAACTTTAACAACTGGGCGAAAAGGTTTCATAAAATGTGAACAAATCGAAAATCACTCCAAAAGGAGGAAACAAAAATATCTCTCTCTAACTACACTAGCGAGGAATATAACTATGAAACGTAAACAACAAAAGGAGAGAAAAACAATGGGCTATAAAGCTTCTACACTGATTCTTATCTAAAGAAATAATTAACAAAAAGGTCACTCAAAAATGAGGAAAAGAAGAGACTTGAAAACTTTACAAACAAAAATTCACTCTGCTTAAGAGGAGAAAAGGAAAACTCCAAAATACCAACTTGGAAATTCAGGACCTGGATAACAAGACGAGACAAGGCTTGGGCAAGAGGCTGGAGATGCACGAGACATTCTGGCACAGACCAAAGGGAGGCGTGGGCTTATAAGACACATGGGGGTAATGGGGAACAGGTGGAAACAATCAGGGATGACGTCAGACCGATGACACATAAGGAAGGGCGAGTGACCTGAAACGAGGGGAAAGTTATTTTTCAAACTAAAACATGAAATTCACAAGACACAAAAAACCAAGACAAGACATCCCTCACCGCGGTGTGACAATATTATGTTCTACATACGGTGAATGCTCATGTTCAACTTGGAGAAAGCGAACCACCAGGTTTAAGTAAATAATGGTTGAGCCCATAATCAATTAAGGAGCCTTAGTTGGACATTGGCATGTGGACTGGGTTAACCCTCTCACGAGAAGAGGCAATACATTCAGATAGTGATAGCTCTATCCTGGAGGAGAGACTCCATGTCTATCTTCATGTCAGCCTCTAAACATAACATATAGAGGTTGTTTTCTGGTCACTTACACATGAACATCTCCTTAAATGGTCAGGTTGTACACTCCTGAATTAACGCACACCCAGACAGAGAAAGAAGGAATATAAGCTCTTCCAAGTTAGCTCCAGACTGGAGAAAATTGATCAGGCGGGCTGGCTCTACGATCCGAATAATACTGGACTCACTGGTCTTCTTCTTCTTTCGTGTATTGTCAGATGTCCAACTCGGTGCCGCGTAGCCACACCCGCATCTCTGGTCCTAGGTGGAAGAGGCTGGCTTCCGAGGGCGGTCCATATAAGGGGCAGATGTTGATTATATGGTCGGCGGTCTGCTCAGGGTCACCGCACTTGCAAACCCCACGTCTTCATTGATGACCCAAAGCGACCGACCCCAGTCCGTAGACGGTTCAGCGTGGTCCATTGTCGGCGTGGTAATTCGTCTCCTCCAATGGTGCCATCTCCTGGGTCCCGATTGTAGCGGTGGACTCGGGAGGGCCCGGCCGACTCGCACTCCTGCTTCCAAGCTGCTGCCAACCAAATATGCTGCTGCCAAAAAAATATGACTCACTGGTGACGGTGGCAGAGAAGAGGACTGTGGAAAAACTAGTGAGCATGATGGAGGATGCCAGTCACCCTCTGCATAGCGTTATCAGTAGCCAGAGGAGCCTGTTCAGTGCAGGACTATCCATCCATCCATTTTCCTACCGCTTGTCCCTTTTGAGGTCGCGGGGGATCCTGGAGCCTATCTCAGCTGCATTCGGGCTAATAGACTCAAAAACTCCTTTGTCCCACACGCCATCAGGCTGTACAACTCCTCTCTTGGGA
The DNA here is from genome assembly GCF_033978785.1 of Entelurus aequoreus. Classification (NCBI taxonomy): domain Eukaryota; kingdom Metazoa; phylum Chordata; class Actinopteri; order Syngnathiformes; family Syngnathidae; genus Entelurus; species Entelurus aequoreus. The sequence goes on along the minus strand of NC_084732.1, from coordinate 98,964,544 downwards.
GGGGAGTACTCGGACGACAGGAGATGCAAAACAATAACATATACCCCCATTATATATTATTTACTTTTTAAATTCAATCTCAATTCTGTACACTGCTGCTGGAATTTAAATTTCCCTGAGGGAACTCTCCTTGAAGGAATCAATAAAGTACTATCTATCTATCTATCTATCTACAAGCTACGGATGATGGATGTATACTTAAAACATCCCACTGACTGTGCTGTTTACATGTTATAGAACACACATCATGCGTGGGGACGGCGTGGCGCAGTTGGGAGAGTGGCCGTGCCAGCAACCTGAGGGTTCCTGGTTCGATCCCCAGCTTCTACCAACCTGGTTACGTCCGTCGTGTCTTTGAACAAGACACTTCACCCTTTCTCCTGATGGGTCGCGGTTAGGGCCTTGCATGGCAGCTCCCGCCATCAGTGTGTGAATGTGTGTGTGAATGAGTGAATGTGGAAATAGTGTCAAAGCGCTTTGAGTACCTTGAAGGTAGAAAAGCGCTATACAAGTATAATCCATTTACATATGATTTCACTATTTGTGCAAATACACTTTCCTATCAGTCCAGAAGTGTGTGTGTTTGATTCACTCATCCCGAGTTAATTATATCCATGTTCTAAGCTTCACTAGCACTCTCTCACTTGTCATTGCAAAAAGGTCCTCACCATCCAATGACAGTTCCATGCAGTATTTTCTCTGATCACAGAAGAACGTCCGCAGATGCGTGGACTGAAGACCTGTCACTCGTCTCCCAGGGTATCAGGATTCACTGCTCAGTATCTCCCCCCTGTGGAATTCTTCTCAACACAACACTTAAAAAATTGAATTTCCTCCTTTTGTATACTAAAAATATACTGGGGGTTTTTTTCCATTACCGTGTAATCATATCTACTATTGTCATGCGGTCGAAGCTGAACGTAGCCTTTCCTTCCTATGTTGGACTAAGTGTACACTGAGAGGCTTCCATTCCAATGTTTGTGCGAATGCTGGCTCAGCAACTCACGCTCAGCCTTGACAAGAGCGAAGCACTCGAGGCGAGTTCTGCCCTCGGTACGATCTTCCTATCATTAGCGACCACACACTGCAGTAACCCCAGCTTCCATGTCGACAATTCCAGTCTCGTTATTGACAACAGCTGTCATCCGTCAGACGTTTCCTATCACAACTGCACTTGTACGTGGGCTATACTGGAGACTATAAATGAATAGCTGGCACTGAGACACAAGCTTTTCCAGCATTTTTGGTTATTAGATGCGACATTCTTTGGTATCATTAGAGAGCTTGAACAATCTTCTAGAAAGAACTCCTGCATGTGTAATGGCCATGCTCTGAATGATTGATGAAGGTCTTTAGTAGGGCGGTCTTCAACTAAAGATGCTCATAGGCAAATCTGATTTGTTAGGTTTTGCAACTCTATGGCATAGGTTGTTTGTTTTGTCAAATACACTAATGCCTCAACTTATAAGCTTGGTTGGTTCAATGACCAAGCTCGCCATTTTCAAAGGTCATTCAATTGAAATCAATTAAATCCATTCGAGCTTGCGAATCTTTGGGCCACACGAATCAATTCCTGGAGGTAATGATTCAATTTACAAACGAATCTCAATTCCAAACGATTCATGATTCAAAATCAATACTTTTTCAATAACTTTGGGTGTGAGTTCTATGATTGACTACATTCCTCCATACAATAGACAAACTGCTTGGATACATTTCTATATTAGTTCAAAGAAAACTGTTTGTTGTTTAATGAAATTCTACTCAAACATTTAATAAAGTCAAATACAAATAAGGCAACAAGAGAAAAATATATTACAAACTTCTCTTTTCTAAAGTAAATCTGTAGAGCGGCCCTTGAATTAATGATCTATGGCCCCCAGGATGATATTTGCTTAGTATTAGAAGCGGCCCGCAGGCCACAGCCGCCTGCTGTTGTTTTGCACGCACTAATACTCCATCGGTGTTGGCGCTAGGAATTTTCAAGGGACCCCATCAAGTCATAAAAATGGGGTCCCACAATAAACTTTTTTGTAAGCGCCCTAAATGCATTAATAAATGACAGGTTTTCCGTATTTCAAAAATTAGACAGTACTACTAACCATCTGGAATTTTAGCGTTTACCATTACATCCCTAGTCCTTTAACAAGTAAAAAGTCAAGGGCAGTCACAGCATGTTCTTTCCGCCGATGTTGGTCACGGCGTTCACGGGACTTGCCACAGATGCCGTGGTTAAATTCGAGCCCTGGATTCCCAAAAAAACGCCAGCATTGGTGTAAACTTTCACCTGTACTCTGACATCCATCCATCAATCCATTTTGTACCGCTTATTCCCTTCGGGGTCGCTGGGGCGCTGGAGCCTATCTAAGCAACAATCGGGCGGAAGGCAGGGTACACTCTGGACAAGTCGCCAGGGCCAACACAGATAGACAGACAACATTCACCCTCACATTCACACACTAGGGCCAATTTAGTGTTGCCAATCAACCTATACCCAGGTGCGTGTCTTTGGAGGTGGGAGGAAGCCAGAGTACCCGGAAGGAACCCACGCAGTCACGGGGGGAACTTGCAAACTCCACACAGAAAGATCCCGAGGCCGGGATTGGACTCACGACTACTCAGGACCTTCGTATTGTGAGGCAGACGCACTAACCCCTCTTCCACCGTGCTGCCCTGTACTCTGACATCTCTCTTGAAAAACCTCCTTCATGTTTTTGGGATCATGTTCCATTTAGTCTACCCTTCCAGCGTGGCTTTAACCCCATTCCCATCCTCTCATTGCCTGAGGGCAAAAGGTAAAGGGAGGTTTCTATCTGCGAGAGGCTTTCAACTCCCACCAACTGAACCCACGAAAGGAGGAGCTGTCAAGCCGAGCTACTGAGCCATGTGAGGGACCAGTGAGGGGGAAGGCAAAGGCAAACACCATTACTGTCTGTTTATGCCAACAGAGGAGAGAAAACGGGGGATAAAACAGGGTCATTGAGCAAAACAGAAAGGAAATTGCGCCGCGATGCAAACGGACGAATCCTAATCAAGGAGCACTGACGTCTAAATCTAATCAGCCACATTTGGCTTGCATGAAAACCCTGGTGGAATCACGACTGTTTCTTAGAACGCAGTCGACTGGCTGCTGAAACTGATTGCATGTAATGGTTGAAGCAACCCGACGGTAATGTGCTCAGTCTACTTTTGTTGTAGCTGCAAAAGAAAGAAAAAAATGGAAATTCAAATGGAAACCCTTATCCGCTAGTTGGAATGTGAATAATTCATGTTCGTCGCAAGGAAATGCAAATTACCAAAAACGACAGTTTTTGTCACCAGAAAAATGAAGGTACTTACTTGACTGTAACTGAGGTGATTGTCTTCTCAAGTACCAAAGATCACAACTGCTTGGGATTTCAACATGTTGGGACAGTCGGTACGTTTTCCACGCACTAATAATAATTTAGCCGGGAATAAGATTTCTACAACACACCCATGTTCTAATGTTAAGCACATCAGGTCGCCGCTGTCAGAGTTGGTTGTTTCTTGCCCCACCCGGGGGTATTTGAACTGCACAATGCATTGTGGGGCCACGATAGCCAGTTTTGGGGACGGCGTGGTGCGGTTGGGAGAGTGGCCGTGCCAGCAACCTGAGGGTTCCTGGTTCGATCCCCACCTTCTACCAACCTCGTCATGTCCGTTGTGTCCTTGAGCAAGACACTTCACCCAGTCCATAGTGGATCTAACATAATAGTGTGAGAGTCCAGTCCATAGTGGATCTAACATAATACTGTGAGAGTCCAGTCCATAGTGGATCTAACATAATAGTGTGAGAGTCCAGTCCATAGTGGATCTAACATAATATTGTGAGAGTCAGTCCATAGTGGATCTAACATAATACTGTGAGAGTCCAGTCCATAGTGGATCTAACATAATAGTGTGAGAGTCCAGTCCATAGTGGATCTAGCATAATAGTGTGAGAGTCCAGTCCATAGTGGATCTAACATAATAGTGAGAGTCCAGTCCATAGTGGATCTAACATAATAGTGTGAGAGTCCAGTCCATAGGAGTCCAGTCCATAGTGGATCTAACATAATAGTGAGATTCCAGTCCATAGTGGATCTAGCATAATAGTGAGAGTCCAGTCCATAGTGGATCTAACATAATAGTGTGAGAGTCCAGTCCATAGTGGATCTAAAATAATAGTGAGAGAGTCCAGTCCATAGTGGATCTAACATAATAGTGTGAGAGTCCAGTCCATAGTGGATCTAACATAATAGTGTGAGAGTCCAGTCCATAGTGGATCTAACATAATAGTGTGAGAGTCCAGTCCATAGTGGATCTAACGTAATAGTGTGAGAGTCCAGTCCATAGTGGATCTAGGATAAGTGTGAGAGTCCAGTCCATAGTGGATCTAACATAATAGTGAGAGTCCAGTCCATAGTGGATCTAAAATAATAGTGGGAGAGTCCAGTCCATGGTGGATCTAGCATAATAGTGGGAGAGTCCAGTCCATAGTGGATCTAACATAATAGTGTGAGAGTCCAGTCCATAGTGGATCTAACATAATAGTGAGATTCCAGTCCATAATGGATCTAACATAATAGTGAGATTCCAGTCCATAGTGGATCTAGCATAATAGTGGGAGAGTCCAGTCCATGGTGGATCTAGCATAATAGTGGGAGAGTCCAGTCCATAGTGGATCTAACATAATAGTGTGAGAGTCCAGTCCATAGTGGATCTAACATAATAGTGTGAGAGTCCAGTCCATAGTGGATCTAACATAATAGTGAGATTCCAGTCCATAGTGGATCTAGCATAATAGTGTGAGAGTCCAGTCCATAGTGGATCCAACATAATAGTGAGATTCCAGTCCATAGTGGATCTAGCATAATAGTGTGAGAGTCCAGTCCATAGTGGATCTAACATAATAGTGTGAGAGTCCAGTCCATAGTGGATCTAGGATAAGTGTGAGAGTCCAGTCCATAGTGGATCTAACATAATAGTGTGAGAGTCCAGTCCATAGTGGATCTAAAATAATAGTGTGAGAGTCCAGTCCATAGTGGATCTAACATAATAGTGAGAGAGTCCAGTCCATGGTGGATCTAACATAATAGTGGGAGAGTCCAGTCCATAGTGGATCTAACATAATAGTGAGAGAGTCCAGTCCATAGTGGATCTAACATAATAGTGAGAGAGTCCAGTCCATGGTGGATCTAGCATAATAGTGGGAGAGTCCAGTCCATAGTGGATCTAACATAATAGTGAGAGAGTCCAGTCCATGGTGGATCTAGCATAATAGTGTGAGAGTCCAGTCCATAGTGGATCTAACATAATAGTGAGAGAGTCCAGTCCATAGTGGATCTAACATAATAGTGGGAGAGTCCAGTCCATAGTGGATCTAATTTTTCTAATCCAAAATGTGTATTTTTTGTGTCTTTATAATGTATCCGGGGCCAATGTAATACCAGCTGCAGGCGGCAGATGGCCCCCCGGGCCGCACGTTGGACACCCCTGCACTACTGCCATCCGACGTCTTGTACTTGCAACAGTAATTGCAAATGTGTTTTCAATACTTTCAAATGAGACTCAAAGATGTGCTAATAAAACAAGCTGTAATAACTGGAAAGTAGTTTTTTAAAAAATCAGCTCATTTTGAAGTGTTGCAATGATTCAAGTGCAAAACTCCGTTTTTAATCTTTCTCTCAGCTCCATCTTACTACTCAAACACTCAATAATTCACTCAAACAAGACTATTACTAAGTTTCCAAATGCCCGACGTGCTCCATGAATACAGTGCGTGCCTGGCGGGTGCAGCCGTTGACTGCAGCATTCCGTCAATACGGGTAAAGTATGGCGCTAATTACCGCGTATGAAGTGGCTCTCAGGCGAACGGTAAGAAGTGAGGGTTCAATTGTAATTCATCTTTGCAAATAGAGATCTTATGATAATGCACTCATTTGAATAAAGCACCTTGCTGCTTCCCATTTAGTTAATCTGCCAAACGTCGTCTCTGGCGGTAGAGCGCGCTCCCAGGAGTTGATCCCGAAATGCTAAAATCCATCAAGCCTTCTATTGCAGAAGTGTTCTTGGAATGACTCCTTACCCCCTTTTTTTTTTTTTTTTTTTTTTTTAAAGACACGGACTAATCTTTTGCTTAATTGCTTTGTCTCTCTGGGGGGACGTTAGGATTTGGTATTCATTAAGGCGAGAGCAATAAGTTAGAGAAAATGTTTTTTTTTTTGAAAGTCAATTAGGAATAAGAGGATTGTTGGGAGAAACATTTTCCGACAATATCAACACAACATCAGCACGAACCGTAGCTCATACTTTTACTATTTTGTGGGGTGAAATGTTGGAAGAGGCTTCCATTACTCAGAAAACAACAGTAGGTATAAAATATACGAACCTATTTATTATTATATCATTTATTATACGTATTTATATATCTATATCTGCAGTGTTTCCCACACATTCATTTTTTTGTGGTGGCCCGCCACGAAAGAATTACGTCCGCCACAAATAAAAAAATTTAAAAAATGTGTTTATTTATTTTTTTATTTTTTTATTTTTTTTGTCCTGTCCAGCTTCTCAGGCAAATCATATAGTTGATGTAGATGCCCATATAGGCTGTTCAGATTTACTTTACAAAAGAGAAGTGTAGGATACTTCTCTTGTTGCCGTATTTGTATTTGACCACTACTGTTTTCTGTTTATTTGTTACTGACTGTGGCAGGACACCTCTGCCTCTGTTTCACTTTATGTTGCTGGTAAATAATATGGTTGTAGTAGTAGGCTAAAGTGAAATTATTTAGTATGCACTAATTAGAGGGGCAGAGCTTTAAGAGACATTTTAGCTTTTATATTTTATAAGATATATTTTTTGTAAGAACCACAATTAATAAATATATTTCAGTGAATAACTTATTGTTCAAATCTGTATATAAATATGTACATAAAGTGTTGTAATTATATTGTAAAATGGATGGATGGACGTTTAAAACAAAACTGTTATTATTAATTAGTAAGTATACATTTTTTGAGCCTTTTTAGAGAAAATCATATCATTGTAGTAAATTATGCAAATTACTCGATGATGTCATGATGACCCCGCCCATAGCCACGCCCATAACCACGCCCCCACCGCCAAAGGTGTCTTGGCAGTTTATGGGAAACACTGATATATATATTATAATTTATTATTAACTGTAATCAATTTTGTATGTCTTTAAGTTGAAGTGGAATGGTGAGTTGCTTTTTGGCGACACCTTAAGTCAGGGGTGTCCAAAGTGCGGCCCGGGGGCCATTTGCGGCCCTGCAGCTAATTGTTTACCGGCCCGCCACACTTTGTGGAAATGCTACTGCAAAAAATAAAAAAGAACATTAAAAAAAAGTGGAATGAGGTGAAATCTAATGAGAAAAAGTTGACACAAAGCTGCCATGCAGGCTGTTTTTTTTTTTTTGTCTTTCTTTATTTATTTATTTTTTGCCATTGCTCAAACAAATAACAATGACAAAAAATCCATGTTATAATTAATTATTTTCAAGGCTCCAATTACTTCAAATATTTCACTTTAAAATGTTTTATGTGGTAAATATTGCATATATTGTGTGGTTGCCATATAAAACATAAAAGTTTTCTTTGACAAAAGAGCATAAAACAAACAAAATAATAGTTAAAACGTAAAATGGACAGATATATCTGAAGTTGATCTCGTAACTTAAGTGTTGAAAGTTAAAAAAGAAAAAAAACTAATAAAAATGTATCACTTTATGAGTGGGGCACCTTTTGTATCCCAAATATATTTAGTGGTATTTTATTTATCTTTTCACTGTGATGACTCAAAAATATTAAAGAATTAAAATCAATGGTGTCCTGCATTATTGATCTTTTAGGGCTCTAATTACTAAATACTGCATATTTTAGTTGTACTATAAAAAAAAAACAAAGTTGTTTTTGACAGAAAAGCCATAAAACCTTTTTTTTTTTTTAGGTTGATATAGAGATTTAATGTAAGCATTAAATAAAAAATAATAATAAAAATTAGACTTATTTTTAACATTTGAATAACTGAGACCCTTTGTGGTCCCCGGGACCCCTAAAGGTCAAATACATTTTAAAAATCCATATATTTTGTTATGGTTTGAAAATGAAAAATATCAAAATGGCCCCCACATGCTTTAATTTTTCCGTTTGCGGCCCTCAGTGGAAAAAGTTTGGACACCCCTGCCTTAAGTTAAATGATGCGGACACGTTTGTTACTTAATACGTTCTAACACGCTCCAGCCTTGGAGACTAGAAGTAATATGCAACTAATCATTGAATAATTATTGACATATTTTGACAAATGTGCTGCTTTAAAATTGCAATATTGTCCATGTATTGTGTGCTTAGCTGTTGTGTAGCTGTTAGCGCCTAGTAGCCTATAGCATAGCATGTTTACCTTTTTTTTTTAATGATATCTCACACAAGTGAACACGCCGCAGGACTGCTTGTATCGCACATGATAAATCACAAAAAAGCGAACACGCCGCAGGACGGCTTGGATCGGACATGATATCACACACAAGCGAACGTCCCACAGGACTGCTTGTACTGCACGTGATATCAGAAGGAAACACGCCGCAGGACTGCTCGTATCGCACGTGATATCACACACAAGCGAACACGCTGCAGGACTGCCTTATCGGACATATCACACACAAGCAAACGCTGAAAGACTGCTTGTATCGCACATGATATCACACAAGCAAACATGCTTGTATCGCACATGATATCACACACAAGCGAACACGCTGCAGGACTGTTTGTTTCAAACATGATATCAAATGCTGCAGGACTGCTTGTATCGCACATGATATCACACACAAGCGAACACGCTGCAGGACTGCTTGTATCAAACATGATATCACACGCTGCAGGACTGCTTTATCAGACATATCACAAACAAGCAAACGCTGAAAGACTGCTTGTATCGCACATGATATCACACAAGCAAACATGCTTGTATCGCACATGATATCACACACAAGCGAACACGCTGCAGGACTGTTTGTTTCAAACATGATATCACATGCTGCAGGGCTGCAGGACTGCTTGTATCGCACGTGATATCGCACACAAGCGAACACGCCGCAGGACTGCTTGTATCAAACATGATATCACACGCTGCAGGACTGCTTGTAACGCACGTGATATCACACACAAGCAAACACGTTGCAGGGCTGCTTGTATCGCACATGATATCACACACAAGTAAACATGCTGCAGGACTGCTTGTATTGACATGATATCACACACAAGTAAACATGCTGCAGGACTGCTTGTATTGACATGATATCACACACAAGCAAACACGTTGCATGACTGCTTGTATCGCACATGATATCCCACACAAGTACACACGCTGCAGCACTGCTTGTATCGCACATGATATCACATACAAGCAAAAACGCCACAGGGCTGCTTGTATCAAACATGATATCACATACAAGTGAAAACGCTGCAGGACTGCTTGTATCAAACATGATATCACACAAGCCAACACGCTGCAGGACTGTTTGTATCAGACATATCACACACACAAGCAAACGCAGCAGGACTGCTTGCATCGCACATGACATCACACACAAGCAAACACGCCGCAGGACTGCTTGTATCGCACATGATATCACACACAAGCAAACACACTGCAGGACTGCTCGTATCGCACATGATATTACACACACAAGCAAACATGCTGCAGGACTGCTTGTATCGCACATGATATCACACACAAGCAAACACACTGCAGGACTGCTCGTATCGCACATGATATCACACACACAAGCAAACATGCTGCAGGACTGCTTGTATCGCACATGATATCACACACAAGCAAACACGCTGTAGGACTGCTCGTATCGCACATGATATCACACATAAGCAAACACGCTTCAGGACTGCTTGTATCGCACATGATATCACACACAGGTAAACACACTGCAGGACTGCTCGTATCGCACATGATATCACACACACAAGCAAACATGCTGCAGGACTGCTTGTATCGCACATGATATCACACACAAGCAAACACGCTGTAGGACTGCTCGTATCGCACATGATATCACACACAAGCAAACACATTGCAGGACTGCTCGTATCAAACATGATATCACACGCTGCTGGAATGCTTGTATCGCACATGTTATCACACAAGCGAACACGCTGCAGGACTGTTTGTATCAGACATATCACACACACAAGCAAATGCAGCAGGACTGCTTGTATCGCACATGACATCACACACAAGCAAACACGCCGCAGGACTGCTTGTATCGCACATGATATCACACACAAGCAAACACGCTGCAGGACTGCTTGTATCGCACATGATATCACACATAAGCAAACACGCTGCAGGACTGCTTGTATCGCACATGATATCACACACAAGCAAACACACTGCAGGACTGCTCGTATTGCACATGATATCACACACACAAACAAACATGCTGCAGGACTGCTCGTATTGCACATGATATCACACACACAAGCAAACATGCTGCAGGACTGCTTGTATCGCACATGATATCACACACAAGCAAACACGCTGTAGGACTGCTCGTATCGCACATGATATCACACATAAGCAAACACGCTTCAGGACTGCTTGTATCGCACATGATATCACACACAAGCAAACACACTGCAGGACTGCTCGTATCGCACATGATATCACACACACAAGCAAACATGCTGCAGGACTGCTTGTATCGCACATGATATCACACACAAGCAAACACACTGCAGGACTGCTCGTATCGCACATGATATCACACACACAAGCAAACATGCTGCAGGACTGCTTGTATCGCACATGATATCACACATAAGCAAACACGCTGCAGGACTGCTTGTATCGCACATGATATCACACACAAGCAAACACAGTGCAGGACTGCTCGTATTGCACATGATATCACACACACAAACAAACATGCTGCAGGACTGCTCGTATTGCACATGATATCACACACACAAGCAAACATGCTGCAGGACTGCTTGTATCGCACATGATATCACACACAAGCAAACACGCTGTAGGACTGCTCGTATCGCACATGATATCACACATAAGCAAACACGCTTCAGGACTGCTTGTATCGCACATGATATCACACACAAGCAAACACACTGCAGGACTGCTCGTATCGCACATGATATCACACACACAAGCAAACATGCTGCAGGACTGCTTGTATCGCACATGATATCACACACAAGCAAACACGCTGTAGGACTGCTCATATCGCACATGATATCACACACAAGCAAACACATTGCAGGACTGCTCGTATCGCACATGATATCACACACACAAGCAAACACGCTGCAGGACTGCTTGTATCGCACATGATATCACACACAAGCAAACACATTGCAGGACTGCTCGTATCGCACATGATATCACACACACAAGCAAACATGCTGCAGGACTGCATGTATCGCACATGATATCACACACAAGCAAACAAGCTGTAGGAATGCTCGCCATCTCTGCATCTTGGGGTTCGTCACCACCACTTCCTGACAGTGGGACGCTCCAAATGAGTGTTTGGTGAGCACTCCTCAACTTTCTCAGTCTTTTTTGCCACGTGTGCCAGCTTTTTTTAAACACGTCGCAGGCATCAAATTCCAAATGAGCTAATATTTGCAAAAAAAATAAAATAACAAAAGTTTACCAGTTCTAACGTTAAGTATCTATGGGGGTGTATTAGTGCACAAGGGTAACTTACACATTACGGACTGCATCAAAAAGTGACATCAGTGTGTAAAGGATATCACCACATGGGCTCAGGAACACTTCAGAAACCCACTGTCAGTAACTACAGTTGGTCGCTACGTCTGTAAGTGCAAGTTAAATCTCTACTATCCAAAGCGAAAGCCATTTATCAACAACACCCAGAAACGCTGCCGGCTTTGCTGGGCCCGAGCTCATCTAAGATGGACTGATGCAAAGTGGGAAAGTGTTCTGTGGTCTGACGAGTCCACATTTCAAATTGTTTTTGGAAACTGCGGACATTGTGTCCTCCGGACCAAAGAGGAAAGAAAAGAACCATCCGGATTGTTCTAGGCGCAAAGTGTAAAAGGCAGCATGTGTGATGGTATGGGGGTGTATTAGTGCCCAAGACATGGGTAACTTACACATCTGTGAAGGCACCATTAATGCTGAAAGGTACATACAGCTTTTGGAGCAACATATGTTGCCATCCAAGCAACGTTATCATGGACGCCCCTGCTTATTTCAGCAAGACAACTGCCGAGCCACGTGTTACAACAGTGTGGCTTTGCAGTAAAAGAGTGCAGGTACTAGACTGGCCTGCCTGTAGCAAGAATGGGAAAGAATTCCACCTGAAAAGCTTCAAAAATGTGTCTCGTCAGTTCCTAAACGTTTACTGAGTGTTGTTAAAAGGAAAGGCCATGTAACACAGTGGTAAAAATGCCTTTTTTGGAATGTGTTGCTGCCATTAAATTAATAATAATAATAATAATAATAGATTGTATTTGTAAAAAGCACTTTACCTTGAGTAAACAACCTCAAAGTGCTAGAGCAGGGGTCTCAAACACGCGGCCCGCGGGCCAAATGCGGCCCGTGAGACGTTATTTTGCGGCCCGCACCTTAATATGAAAATGTAATGTTAGTGCGGCCCGCGAGTTTTATAGGAATGGCACTTGATAGCGTCATACTTGTAAACCCCCCTATTTTTCCGGGGTACTCCCGAATTTCAGTGCCCCTCCCAGAAATCTCCAGGGGCAACCATTCTCCCGAATTTCTGCCGATTTTCACGCAGATAACAATATTAAGGGTGTGCCTTTAGCGTCCTCTACAGCCTGTACAAACAGCGTGCCAGCCCAGTCACATGTTGTATTTGGCTTCTGTAGACACACGTAAGCGACTGCAAGGCATACTTGGTCAACAGCCATACAGGTCACACTGAGGGTGGCCGTATAAACAACTTTAACACTGTTACAAATATGCGCCACACTGTGAACCCACACCAAACAAGAATGACAAACACATTTCGGGAGAACATCCGCACCGTAACACAACATAAACACAACAGAACAAATACCCAGAACCCCCCCGCTAACACCAAACCCCGGCCCCCGAGTTAGGGCTGCAAGGTGTTCTGGGTATTTGTTCTGTTGTGTTTATGTTGTGTTACAGTGCGAATGTTCTCCCGAAATGTGTTTGTCATTATTGTTTGGTGTGGGTTCACAGTGTGGCGCATATTTGTAACAGTGATAAAGTTGTTCATACGGCCGCCCTCAGTGTGACCTGTGTGGCTGTTGATCAAGTATGTCTTGCCGTCACTTACGTGTGTCTACAGAAGCCTCATACAACATATGTCTGGGCCGGCACGCTGTTTGTATGGTGAAAAAGCGGACGCGACGACAGGTTGTAGAGGACGCCAAAGGCAAGTATGTTGCTAGGGCGGGAAAGCCATTCAAAGAAGGTAAATTCATTAAAAAGTGCATGTTAGATTTTTTTAAGAAATCTTTTCTTGCGGCCCAGCCTCACCCAGTTTCTGCATCCAGTGGCCCCCAGGTAAATTGAGTTTGAGACCCCTGTGCTAGAGTGTATTAAAAAAAAAATAATAATAATAATAAAAAATTAAATACAATTAAAAATAAACAAAATAAACAAAATAAAAATATATTTAAAAAAATAATAATAATAATAATAAAAAAATAATAATAAAATAAATTACAAAAATAAAAACTATTTAAAAAAATAAAAATATAATAAAATAAAAAAATAAATACCAAAAAAAACAAATTCTAAGTTAATGATTATTTGCAAAAAAAAAAAAAAAAACTTTTCTCAGCTGGAACATGAAATATCTTGTCTTTGCAGTCTATTCAATTGAATATAAGTTGAAAAGGATTTGTTATTCTCTTTTTATTTACCATTTACACAACGTGAAAACTTCACTGCTTTTTTGGGTATGGTACAAACTATTGTAGTTTTTTTGCATGACAAACCTGCACAACGTTTGGGGCGATTTTGACCAGGATGACGTCACAAGTCAGGGAAACGTATTTTCAAATAACTTAGAACGAACATGTTTGCAGCACCCACGAGTGGGACAAGTCCGAGCAGACTTGGACGAGGTGGCTGGGCCACCTTCGCACATTAAAGACGTGTCCTCTTGTCCCTGCCATCAAACGCAACGCGTGGTGACAAAGCGACTGTCTCACGTTCCGCTGGCTCGCCGTGCGTCACGGTGTGAGAGTAGAGGGGGGAAAAAAGGCAGGAATAGTCACAGTCAGATGCCTGATTTCTCTCCGCACTCCACTTGACGACGCCGTGACAACGCCGCTGGTGCGCCATCAATTGTGGCGCGTCTGAAAAATGTCTCGCTGAATTTACGTCGGGGCCTGGCGATGACTGACAACGCCATCACCCACTCTGCTCCAGTTCAACACACAATCGTCTGACGGAATATTCCATGCTGTCAATCAGGCAAAATATGACAAAAATGTCTTCTCGCAAGGCTTTGTCTGGATTGGGATCCGACGTGGATATCGCGTTTCAGTCCGATATCGGCAAAACAAGTATCGTCTTGCTCCCGAAATCTCCAGCATAATCACATCTGAATGTCCCTTCTAACATGCGAGGCTATAGGCCGCGAGGAGCTGGCAGCTACACATCAGCTAAGCACACAATAGCGCACAAGCTAGACATATGGAATAATAATTGAACAATAAAACAGCACATTTGTCAATATAAACAAGTGTCAAATACAAAACCCAAAACCAGTAAAGTTGCCATGTTGTTTAAATGGTAACTAAAAAGAGAATACAGAATGCTAAAACTTTTCAACTTATATTCAATTGAATAGACTGCAAAGACAAGATATTTCATGAGTCTCTCCTCCAGGATAGAGCTATCACTTTTGCATTCTGATTTTATTGCCTCTTCTCGTGAGAGAGCTAACTCCAGTCCACATGCCAATGTCCAACCAGGGCTCCTTCATTTATTACGGCCGCGAGGAGCTGGCAGCTACACATCAGCTAAGCACACAATAGCGCACAAGCTAGACATATGGAATAATAATTGAACAATAAAACAGCACATTTGTCAATATAAACAAGTGTCAAATACAAAACCCAAAACCATTAAAGTTGCCATGTTGTTTAAATGGTAAATAAAAAGAGAATACAGAATGCTAAAACTTTTCAACTTATATTCAATTGAATAGACTGCAAAGACAAGATATTTCATCAGTCTCTCCTCCAGGATAGAGCTATCACTTTTGCATTCTGATTTTATTGCCTCTTCTCGTGAGAGAGCTAACTCCAGTCCACATGCCAATGTCCAACCAGGGCTCCTTCATTTATTACGGCCGCGAGGAGCTGGCAGCTACACATCAGCTAAGCACACAATAGCGCACAAGCTAGACGTATGGAATAATAATTGAACAATAAAACAGCACATTTGTCAATATAAACAAGTGTCAAATACAAAACCCAAAACCAGTAAAGTTGGCATGTTGTTTAAATGGTAAATAAAAAGAGAATACAGAATGCTAAAACTTTTCAACTTATATTCAATTGAATAGACTGCAAAGACAAGATATTTCATCAGTCTCTCCTCCAGGATAGAGCTATCACTTTTGCATTCTGATTTTATTGCCTCTTCTCGTGAGAGAGCTAACTCCAGTCCACATGCCAATGTCCAACCAGGGCTCCTTCATTTATTACGGCCGCGAGGAGCTGGCAGCTACACATCAGCTAAGCACACAATAGCGCACAAGCTAGACGTATGGAATAATAATTGAACAATAAAACAGCACATTTGTCAATATAAACAAGTGTCAAATACAAAACCCAAAACCAGTAAAGTTGCCATGTTGTTTAAATGGTAAATAAAAAGAGAATACAGAATGCTAAAACTTTTCAACTTATATTCAATTGAATAGACTGCAAAGACAAGATATTTCATGAGTCTCTCCTCCAGGATAGAGCTATCACTTTTGCATTCTGATTTTATTGCCTCTTCTCGTGAGAGAGCTAACTCCAGTCCACATGCCAATGTCCAACCAGGGCTCCTTCATTTATTACGGCCGCGAGGAGCTGGCAGCTACACATCAGCTAAGCACACAATAGCGCACAAGCTAGACATATGGAATAGTAATTGAACAATAAAACAGCACATTTGTCAATACAAACAAGTGTCAAATACAAAACCCAAAACCAGTAAAGTTGCCATGTTGTTTAAATGGTAAATAAAAAGAGAATACAGAATGCTAAAACTTTTCAACTTATATTCAATTGAATAGACTGCAAAGACAAGATATTTCATGAGTCTCTCCTCCAGGATAGAGCTATCACTTTTGCATTCTGATTGTATTGCCTCTTCTCGTGAGAGAGCTAACTCCAGTCCACATGCCAATGTCCAACCAGGGCTCCTTCATTTATTACGGCCGCGAGGAGCTGGCAGCTACACATCAGCTAAGCACACAATAGCGCACAAGCTAGACATATGGAATAATAATTGAACAATAAAACAGCACATTTGTCAATACAAACAAGTGTCAAATACAAAACCCAAAACCAGTAAAGTTGGCATGTTGTTTAAATGGTAAATAAAAAGAGAATACAGAATGCTAAAACTTTTCAACTTATATTCAATTGAATAGACTGCAAAGACAAGATATTTCATGAGTCTCTCCTCCAGGATAGAGCTATCACTTTTGCATTCTGATTTTATTGCCTCTTCTCGTGAGAGAGCTAACTCCAGTCCACATGCCAATGTCCAACCAGGGCTCCTTCATTTATTACGGGCTCAACCGTTACTTACTTAAACCCGGTGGTTTGCTTTCTCCAAGTTGAATATAAACATTCGCCATATGTAGAAGATAATATGAGTTCATTAATTCACTTCAGTCGCTCTGAGAAGTGTGTTCTTTTCAGCGGCCACCTGGCGGAAAGGTCACGCGGAGATACTGCAAGTCAGAACTCAAGCTGCGTTGGCCAGTCGGACTGAACAGCAAGGGTTCCCCGCCTCAGCCAACCTGCCGCCCCCCCCCCACCCCCCCCAACACCCCTCACCTCAACTTACTGCTGAGAGGAACACTTTGGAGGTCACCATGCCCACCTTCCCGTCTACAGATGGCCAGACCGCTCTTGGGTCTCAACTTCTCCCAAACTAATTCCTGGTAAACACAACATTGACCTGTCTGATGTTCACTTAAAGGCCTACTGAAAGCCACTACTAGCGACCACGCAGTCTGATAGTTTATATATAAATGATGAAATCTTAACATTATAACACATGCCAATACGGCCGGGTTAACTTATAAAGTGACATTTTAAATTTGCCGCTAAACTTCCGGTTCGAAACGCCTCTGAGGATGACGTATGCGCGTGACGTAGCCCGGCGAACACGGGTATGCCTTCCACATTGAAGCCAATACGAAAAAGCTCTGTTTTCATTTCATAATTCCACAGTATTCTGGACATCTGTGTTCGTGAATCTGTTGCAATCATGTTCATTGCATTATGGAGAAAGAAGCTGAGAAAGCAAAGAAGAAAGTTGTCGGTGCGAAATGGACGTATTTTTCGAACGTAGTCAGCAACAACAGTACACAGCCGGCGCTTCTTTGTTTACATTCCCGAAAGATGCAGTCAAGATGGAAGAACTCGGATAACAGAGACTCTAACCAGGAGGACTTTTGACTTCGATACACAGACGCCTGTAGAGAACTGGGACAACACAGACTCTTACCAGGATTACTTTGATTTGGATGACAAAGACGCAGACGTGCTACTGTGAGTATGCAGCTTTGGCTTCTAAACATTTGATCGCTTGACCGTATGTGCGCAACTTTTTTTTGCGTATGTACGTAACTTTTTTTAAATATATAAGCTTTATGAACCTTGGGTTAGGTGAACGGTCTTTTGGGCTGAGTGATTGTGTGTGTTGATCAGGTGTTTGAATTGTATTGGCGTGTTCTATGGAGCTAGGAGCTAGCAGAGGAGCTAGGAGCTAGCATAACAAACACGCAGGTGTTTTTATGCAGGATTAATTTGTGGCATATTAAATATAAGCCTGGTTGTGTTGTGGCTAATAGAGTATATATATGTCTTGTGTTTATTTACTGTTGTAGTCATTCCCAGCTGAATATCAGGTCACCCCCGCCTCTCACAGCATCTTCCCTATCTGAATAGCTTCAACTCCCCACTAGTCCTTCACTTGCACTTTACTCATCCACAAATCTTTCATCCTCGCTCAAATTAATGGGGAAATTGTGGCTTTCTCGGTCCGAATCTCTCTCACTTCATGCGGCCATCATTGTAAACAATAGGGAACTTTGCGTATATGTTCAACTGACTACGTCACGCTACTTCCGGTAGGTGCAAGACTTTTTTTTGTCAGATACCAAAAGTTGCAATCTTTATCGTCGTTGTTCTATACTAAATCCTTTCAGCAAAAATATGGCAATATGGCGAAATGATCAAGTATGACACATAGAATAGATCTGCTATCGCCGTTTAAATAAAAAAAATTCATTTCAGTAGGCCTTTAACTTCCGACTGGTGCGATATAACTCTCCGTTGTTTGGGTCAGGGGTGTCCAAAGTGCGGACATTTACGACCCACATTTGTATTGTCTTGCAACACGTTTTAAAGACAAGATAAACACAACTATGGGAAAAAAATAAATGATTGGCAAAACCAAAAAATGGCTGACGACCTGTGTGTGCCTTACTGGTCTTTGATGACTCCCCTGCATTATGCATCATAAAATATTAGTACCCTATTTTTCGGACTATGAGGCGCACTTAAAATCCTTTCATTTTCTCAAAACTATTTTCTTTGGTACATGGTGAAATGATAAGTGCGACCAGTAGATGGCAGTCACACATAAGAGATACGTGTGGACTGCAATATGACTCAAGTAAACAACACCAAAATTAGAGATGTCCGATATATGCGTTAAAATGTAATATCGGAAATTATCGGTATCGTTTTTTTTATTAGCGGTATCGTTTTTTTTTTAATTTTATTTTTTTTGTATTTTTTTTTTTTATTAAATCAACATAAAAAACACAAGATACACTTACAATTAGTGCACCAACTTAAAAAACCTCCCTCCCCCATTCACACTCATTCACACAAAAGGGTTGTTTCTTTCTGTTATTAATATTCTGGTAGGTTCCTACATTATACATCAATATATATCAATACAGTCTGCAAGGGACACAGTCCGTAAGCACACATGATTGTGCGTGCTGCTGCTCCACTAATAGTACTAACCTTTAACGGTTAATTTTACTAATTTTCATTCATTACTAGTTTCTATGTAAATGTTTTTATATTGTTTTACTTTCTTTTTTATTCAAGAAAATGTTTTTAATTTATTTATCTTATTTTACTAATATTTTTAAAAAGTACCTTATCTTCACCATACCTGGTTGTCCAAATTAGGCATAATAATGTGTTAATTCCACGACTGCATATATCGGTTGATACCGGTATCGGTTGATATCGGTATCGGTAATTAAAGAGTTGGACAATATCGGAATATCGGATATCGGCAAAAAGCCATTATCGGACATCCCTAACCAAAATGTTATATGTTCCATTGAAAATATAGAACATTACACACGGCGCTTAAAAATATATCAAAACGTTTTAGTACGACTTTGGTAAGCTATGAAGCCGCACCGCTTGATGGATTGTCTGCACATTAAACATAGGAGTATTATTATGGTGTGTGTATAAGGTAAGACGTATTATCGGGCGTTTTGTTTCGCAATATTATGCAAAAGACACATTTTCTTGCCTTCTGGTACCTGCTGATCTGTATTTGAATCTGCATAAGTCCTGAAAAATTGCGCTAGTCCGCCTTTGTAGCCTGTAGTCGATAAGCTTCAGACAAATGGTTCTATTTAGAGTTGTGGTGGAGAATGATGTACTTTTAATATTTTTTGGTTAGACAAAAAGCAATGTTAATAAAGTCATTCTTGGTAAGTTGATCTACAAACCCCGTTTCCATATGAGTTGGGAAATTGTGTTAGGTGTAAATATAAACGTAATATAATGATCTGCAAATCCTTTTCAACCCATATTCAGTTGAATATGCTACAAAGACAACATATTTGATGTTCAAACTGATAAAAAAAAAAAGTTTTTTGCAAATAATCATTAACTTTAGAATTTGATGCCAGCAACACGTGACAAAGAAGTTGGGAAAGGTGGCAATAAATACTGATAAAGTTGAGGAATGCTCATCCAACACTTATTTGGAACATCCCACAGGTGAACAGGCTAATTGGGAACAGGTGGGTGCCATGATTGGGTATAAAAGTAGATGCCATGAAATGCTCAGTCATTCACAAACAAGGACGGGGCGAGGGTCACCACTTTGTCAACAAATGCCTGAGCAAATTGTTGAACAGTTTAAGAAAAACCTTTCTCAACCAGCTATTGCAAGGAATTTAGGGATTTCACCATCTACGCTCCGTAATATCATCAAAGGGTTCAGAGAATCTGGAGAAATCACTGCACGTAAGCAGCTAAGCCCGTGACCTTCCATCCCTCAGGCTGTACTGCATCAACAAGCGACATCAGTGTGTAAAGGATATCACCACATGGGCTCAGGAACACTTCAGAAACCCACTGTCAGTAACTACAGTTGGTCGCTACATCTGTAAGTGCAAGTTAAAATTCTCCTATGCAAGGCAAAAACCGTTTATCAACAACACCCAGAAACGCCGTCGGCTTCGCTGTGCCCGAGCTCATCTAAGATGGACTGATACAAAGTGGAAAAGTGTTCTGTGGTCTGACGAGTCCACATTTCAAATTGTTTTTGGAAAAAATGGACGTCGTGTACTCCGTAACAAAGAGGAAAAGAACAATCCGGATTGCTATAGGCGCAAAGTGGAAAAGCCAGCATGTGTGATGGTATGGGGGTGTATTAGTGCCCAAGACATGGGTAACTTACACATCTGTGAAGGCACCATTAATGCTGAAGGGTACATACAGGTTTTGGAGCAACATATGTTGCCATCCAAGCAACGTTACCATGGACGCCCCTGCTTATTTCAGCAAGACAATGCCAAGCCACGTGTTACATCAACGTGGCTTCGTAGTAAAAGAGTGCGGGTACTAGACTGGCCTGCCTGTAGTCCAGACATTGAAAATGTGTGGCGCATTATGAAGCCTAAAATAGCACAAGGGAGACCCCCGGACTGTTGAACAACTTAAGCTGTACATCAAGCAAGAATGGGAAAGAATTCCACCTGAGAAGCTTCAAAATTTGGTCTCCTCAGTTCCTTTACTGAGTTTACTGAGTGTTGTTAAAAGGAAAGGCCATGTAACACAGTGGTGAACATGCCCTTTCCCAACTACTTTGGCACGTGTTGCAGCCATGAAATTCTAAGTTAATTATTAACTGCAAAAAAAAACTAAGTTTATGAGTTTGAACATGAAATATCTTGTCTTTGTAGTACATTCAATTGAATATGGCTTGAAAAGGATTTTGTATTTACATCTAACACAATTTCCTAACTCATATGGAAACGGGGTTTGTATATTTATTTGTATTTTCTTTACTGATAATAAGGATGCATGTTATGCAGAGGTGTACTTATAACAATTCATAGAAAAACGGTTCTATTTCGAGTTGTACTTTGAATCTTTCCTTCTTCCTGATATTAAATTTTTGTTTACCAAAGATAAAGTGGGTTTTTTTTGTTTTTGTTTTTTACCCTTCCTGTGTTCTCCCCCATCTGTTGGCTTCCCCTCAAAGGCCTTTTGGCTTCCGACGTGCCCGCAATGCAGCTGTGGCTACAAGCACGGACGTCCCCACGAGAGACGCCAGCTCTCCTCACAGAAACAGACCAATAATGCACTGGGAGGACAAAATATATCATATTAGTTGACCGTATTTGGTACAATTTAAATGAACACGCAGCGAAAAGGCATCCAACACGGTCGCTTCGGCGGATGAAATTCCGCAGACGAGGATAAAAAAGCAAGGCGAGAGAGAGAGAGAGAGAGAGAGAGAGACAAAAAGCCAAGGAACAAACAACTAGGGAGCAAACATGAAAGCTAAAAAGACTCAGACTAATCATGCAGATGAGACACAGTTGGAAGGAACCCAGAACGCTGCCAGCTGATTGGCTGACACAGCAGGAGTAGGGCGTGGCCTACCTGGTCAAAATAATAATAGAGGAACCATTTGGTAACATCTGATACAAAATACATGTTCTGTAGTTCTATTGCTTTTTCAACGTTTCTTTTATAACATGCAGTTGTAAATGGAGCTGTTTGGCCACCATACCCAGCAATATGTGTTACTGCGGGGTTTGTCCCCCCGGGATGCAGACGGACCACTCCGGACAAGGTGTGCAGGTAGGAACATGATTTAATCTTCAAAAGCACGTACCAAAAACAGAAAAGAAGCAGAAGGGAAAACGCGCCGATCGCACGTGACGCTAAGGTACGAACTAGCAACAATGGGTGTGGCGAGAGAGGTGAATAAATAGCTCCCTGGTTAGTGGTCGACAACAGGTGAGCGTGCCGACCAATAACCGGAGGCAGGTGAAGCCAATTAATCCCCATGGAAACTAAAACAAACCCAGAGGTGCACAAAACAGGAACTCAGGGAGTCCAAAATTAACAGAAAATAACAAAACATGAGCCGGGCCACGGATCATGACAACATGTTTGGAGGAGGAAAGGTGAGGTCTTCGATCCCAGGAAGATCTATCAGTGACTATCAGTGGTACTTTAAAGTTAAAGTTAAAGTACCAATGATTGTCACACACACACGAGGTGTGGCGAAATCATTCTCTGCATTTGACCCGTCACCCTTGATCCACCCCCTGGGAGGTGAGGGTAGCAGTGAGCAGCAGCGGTGGCCGCGCCCGGGAATCATTTTTGGTGATTTAACCCCCAATTCCAACCCTTGATATTGAGTGATATCGATATTAATGGTTCCCATTTTTATAGTCTTTGGTATGACTCGGCCGGGGGTTTGAACTCACAACCAACCGATCCCATTTTAAGTTCGGCTAGGAGCATTGGTGTGCCTCATTTTTTTGGACTTGACCTCCTCCAGGTGCTGCAGTCCTGTATAATGACACTCGCTTGTAATAAAGCAACTTTCTGTTCAGCAAAGCGTCTCCAGCGTCTCTTTTGACAAGACCAGAAATACACATCACGATCTTCTACACGAGTACCAACACACGTATGTGGGTATGCATGTATCGTCCTGACATTGATGCTCAAATGCACCACGTCCGGATGAAAGTACATTGGTTTGAATCAATACAAGTACTTGTCTAAAAGGATCTTTAAAAAAAATAACTATTCATTACCATAATTGTGATAAGTGATGTATTTAGTTCTGCAAAGATATTTCTCCAGTGAAGCCAAACAATTAGCAGTCAAGAGCACAATGGCCGCTTCATATTGATTATTATTGACGTTGATGATTAAAGCCATTAGTTGTATCCCCTGCAGACATGGACTTGTAATCATGAAAGAAAACAGTTGGTCAGTCGTGTGTAAGCTAGTAAGATTCGGAATGTTCCCATCAGGGTTTTTTAAGCTGATCATCCATGACTGGGATCAGTCGATACCAATTACATGTATCACCTGTACATTTTTCATTGTAGTCCCAGAGCTAAATTGGGTCCCTAACAGAATCTTGTAACGATCTATAATTTTTTTTTTATAAATCTCGAATTTAGTGTGATCTGTTGATCGGTTTGTTCGATTAATCAACTAATCGAATTAGGGACGGGTACCGAATCTGGCACTTTTTTAGCACCGACCAAATCTACTAGTGCTGTCAAAAAATCAATTTAAAATGAATTGCGATTCTTAATCGGATTAAAAAAACGTATCTACTTTTTTATTATTTAATTTTATTGATTTTGTATCTATCCTGTCCATCCACTCAGAAAAATCATATACTGTAGTTGATGTAGATCAGTGGTCCCCAACCTTTTTGTAGCTGCAGACCGGTCAACGCTTGAAAATTTGTCCCATGGACCGGTGGGGGGTGGGGGGGGGGGGTGTATTTAAAAAATATATATTTATTTTTTATTTTTTTTTACATAAATAAATACAATCATGTGTGCTTACGGACTGTATCCCTGCAGACTGTATTGATCTATATTGATATATAATGTATATATTGTATTTTTTTTGTTGATTTCATTAAATAAATAAAAAATATTTTTTTTTTTTTTTTTTTTTTTTTTTTTTTAATTTCTTGTGCGCGGCCCGGTGGTTGGGGACCACTGATGTAGATGATCTATATCTGCTGTACACATTTACTTTAGAAAAGACAAAAGTTGGATATCTCTCTTGTTGTCTTATTTGTATTTGACTTTATTAAAGGTTTGGGCAAAAAAATTTATTAAAAAAAAACGGTTTTCTTTTAAGTAATATACACATTTATCTGAGCTGTTTATCTATTTTATGGAGAAATGCAGTTAATCATAAAACTGACACCCAATGTTATTAAAAATAAAAATAAAATGTTCATCAAGATTGATGGATTGAATCGTTACCCCCAAAAATCAAATCAAATCATGAGGTGCGCAAATACTCACATATCTACTTATTAGCATTAGCAATTTTACATGGCGATTTCAACACCTTCAAATTTGTTAATGAAAACCACAACTAAGATGCACTTTGGTATAATACTTACGGTATTAACACTTTTTAGGGCGCAACAAAAACCAGCAAAGACTGAGCTGACTGAAATTATACACTACTGCCATCTAACGTCTTGGTCTTGCAACTGCAATCGAAACTACCGTAAATATTTTATCCAGCCCGGAACCCATTGTTCATATTTACGGAGAAATTTGCTTTTTCTATTCAAACTTTTTGAAGTACGAACCCTGTTGAAAGATTGAATTAAATCAAGGTCTTGGTGTTTATTATTTTCAGTGCTAGAACAGGAAGAGGCTCGGAACACGTTTGTAGTAAAATGCCCCACGAACAACGCCCAAGAATCAAATCAAATCATGAGGTGCCCAAATATTCACAGATCTACTGATTAGCATTAGCAATTTTACATGGCGATTTCAACACCTTCAAATTTGTTAATGAAAACCGCAACTAAGATGCACTTTGGTGTGTAATAAGTACACTACTTACGGTATAAACACTTTTTAGGGCGCAACAAAAACCAGCAAAGAATGAGCTGACTGAAATTGTACACTACTGCCATCTAACGTCTTGGACTTGCAACTGTAATCGAAACTATCATAAATATGTTGTCTAGGCCGGAACCCATTGTTCATATTTACAGAGAAATTTGCTTTACTATTCAAACTTTTCGATGTATGAACCCTGTTCAAGATGAAATTAAATCAAGGTCCCGGTGTTTATTATTGTCAGTGCTGGAACAGGAAGGGGCTGTTTATCTATTTTATGGAGGAATGTAGTTACTCATAGAACTGACACCCAATGTTATTTAAAAATAAAAACAAATGTATCATCAAGAATCGATTTTGAATTGAATTGCTAGCCCCAAGAATCGAATCAAATCGCGAGTTGCCCAAATACTCACAGATCTACTGAATAGCATTAGCAATTTTACATGGCGATTTCAATACCTTCAAATTTGTTAATAAAAACCACAACTAATTCGCACTTTGGTGCGTAATAAGTACCCTATTTCAAAGAACTACCCACCCCCAAATCCTCCACACGACACCTCCTCCAACCTCCGAGGACGACGCTACGAACAATGGGAGACCGGGCTTTCTGCTCCGCCGCCCCCAGTCTGTGGAACGCTCTCCCTGACCACCTGAGGGCACCACAGACTGTGGATGCTTTTATAAAAGGCTTAAAAACCCTTCTTTTTAAAAAAAAAAACTTTTTTTAGATATATGCATACTAGTTTTAGCTATTTGGCTGTTGTAGTTTTTATTTTTAATTATCTTTTTATGTTATTTTTTTTGATACACTGTAGCACTTTGAGGTTGTTTACTCAATGTAAAGTGGTTTTTACTAGGGATGTCCGATAATGGCTTTTTGCCGATATCCGATATTCCAATATTGTCCAACTCTTTAATTACCGATACCGATATCAACCGATACCGATACTGATATATAAAGTTGTGGAATTAACACATTATTATGCCTAATTTGGACAACCAGGTATGGTGAAGATAAGGTCCTTTTTTTTTAATTAATAAAAAAAAATAAGATAAATAAATTAAAAACATTTTCTTGAATAAAAAAGAAAGTAAAACAATATAAAATCAGTTACATAGAAACTAGTAATTAATGAAAATTAGTCAAATTAACTGTTAAAGGTTAGTACTATTAGTGGACCAGCAGCACGCACAATCATGTGTGCTTACGGACTGTATCCCTTGCAGACTGTATTGATATATATTGATATATAATGTAGGAACCAGAATATTAATAACAGAAGGAAACATGAGTGTAAATGGGGGAGGGAGGTTTTTTGGGTTGGTGCACTAATTGTAAGTGTATCTTGTGTTTTTTATGTTGATTTAATCAAAAAAACAAAAAACAAAACAAAAAAAAAACTATACCGATAATAAAAAAAACGATACCGATAATTTACGATATTACATTTTAAAGCATTTATCGGCCGATAATATCGGCCGGCCGATATTATCGGACATCTCTAGTTTTTACAAATGAAATCTATTATTATTATTATTATTATTATTATTATTATTATTATTATTATTATTATTATTGTTTACGGTATTAACACTTTTAAGGGCGCAACAAAAACCAGCAAAGACTTGAGCTGACTGAAATTATACACTACTGCCATCTAACGTCTTGGGCTTGCAACTGCAATCGAAACTACCGTAAATATTTTGTCAAAGCCGGATCTCATTGTTCAATATTTATGGAGAAATTTGCTTTTCGATGTACGAACCCTGTTCAAAGATCAAATTAAATCAAGGTCGCGGTGTTTATTCCTGTTGGAACAGGAAGGGGCTCGGAACAGGTTCGTAGTAAAATGCCCTATGAACAACGAACAACGCATAGTCCCTCCATTGGGGCATTAAAGGAAACATCATCGAGAATCAAATTTTAAAAAATCAAAGTGTCCTCGCTTGCAGAGGTGACCTCGCTCGGTTTGACTTTAAACACCGGAAGAAAATGGAGTGGAAAAGAAGACATGGGTGATAATAGGCCACATTAAACACGTCTGCCGGGAAAGTTGCTCAGTGAAGTGTAATCTTCAGGATTTGGGTCTCGGTGAGAGTTTAGGGTGGGCCTTGCATAAAGCCATGACACACAAACAACACACATATAGAGCATAAACATGCAGGGAGGCCATCAGAGCGTGCAGCAGGCCTGCGATGACAGCTAGATTAGCAGTGATATAGAAGGGGACTGTGGGGAAATTGGCTGCAGGGTGTAAAGGGATGGCGGGGAGAAGACGGGAAGGAGGCGGCGACAGTAAACACGGCTGCAGATGTGGCGAGGCGAAGAGTGGCGAGAACGACAAACCTAAAAAACACAACAGGCTGTGTTCGAGTGTGCGGTGTGGTTGGGGGCGTGGTTATTTACAGCTAGAATTCACCAACTCGAGTATTTCATATATATTTCATATATATATATATATATATATATATATATATATATATATATATATATATATATATATATATAATATATATATATATATATATATATATATATATATATATATATATATATATATATATATATATATATGTATGAAATACTTGACTTTCAGTGAATTCTAGCTATATATATATATATATATATTTATTTATTTTATTTACATAAAAGAAATACTTGAATTTCAGTGTTCCGGTGGCTATCCATTAGATGGCAGTATTGTCCTGTTTAACTTCTCCGTTCATGATGAGTATATCATTTCGGCCACCGTGTTCAATGGAGAAGTCTGTCCTACATATTTACAGGCAACATACACCTTCCCCTTCGAACTGTCCTGGATGAACTGAAATTCTTGTTTCCATTCGTTTGAATTCGTTAGGCAAGCTGTTTATATTGTGGGAAAGCGGCTTATAGTCGGGTGCGGCTTATATATGGAAAATGTATTCTTCTAGAATGTGGTGGATGCGGCTTATAGTCAGGTGTGGCTTATATGTGGAAAATCTGTTTTTTTCTGAAATATAGTGGATGTGACTTATAGTCGGGTGCGGCTTATATATGGAAATTGTTTTCTTCTTGCATGTGGTGGATGCGGCTTATAGTCGGGTGCGTCTTATATATGGAAACAAATGTTTTTTTTTTCTAGAATGTAGTGGTATACGTGAATGTGTGCGGCTTATATATGGGGGGGAAATTCTTCTAGGATGTAGTGATGTAGCTTATAGTTGGGTGCGGCTTATATATGGGGGGAAATGTATTCTTCTAGAATGTGGTGGATGCGGCTTATAGTCAGGTGTGGCTTATATGTGGAAAATCTGTTTTTTTCTGAAATATAGTGGATTTGACTTATAGTCGGGTGCGGCTTATATATGGAAATTGTTTTCTTTTTGAATGTGGTGGGTGCGGCTTATAGCCGGGTGCGGCTTATATATGGAAACAAATGTTTTCTTCTGGAATGTAGTGGATACGTGAATGGGTGCGGCTTATATATGGAAAATAATGTTTTCTTCTAGAATGTAGTGATGTGGCTTATAGTTGGGTGCGGCTTATATATGGAAAAATGTATTCTTTTAGAATGTGGTGGATGCGGCTTAAAGTCGAGTGCGGCTTGTATATGAAAACAAATGTTTTCTTCTAGAATGTAGTGGTATACGTGAATGGGTGCGGCTTATATATGGGAGAAAAAAATCTTCTAGGATGTAGTGGTGTAGCTTATGGTTGGGTGCGGTTTATATATGGGGGGAAAATGTTTTCTTCTAGAGTGTGGTGGATGCGGCTTATAGTCAGGTGTGGCTTATATGTGGAAAATCTGTTTTTTTCTGAAATATAGTGGATGTGACTTATAGTCGGGTGCGGCTTATATATGGAAATTGTTTTCTTCTTGGATGTGGTGGATGCGGCTTATAGTCGGGTGCGTCTTATATATGAAAACAAATGTTTTTTTCTAGAATGTAGTGGATACGTGAGTGTGTGCGGCTTATATATGGGGGAAAAATGTATTCTAGAATGTAGTGATGTAGCTTATAGTTGGGTGCGGCTTATATGTGGAAAATCAGTTTTTTTCCTGAAATATAGTGGATTTGACTTATAGTCGGGTGCGGCTTATATATGGAAATTGTTTTCTTCTTGAATGTGGTGGGTGCGGCTTATAGTCGGGTGCGGCTTATATATGGAAACAAATGTTTTCTTCTAGAATGTAGTGGATACAGGAATGGGTGCGGCTTATATATGTAAAAATTTATTCTTTTAGAATGTGGTGGATGCGGCTTAAAGTCGAGTGCGGCTTATATATGAAAACAAATGTTTTCTTCTAGAATGTATTGGTATACGTGAATGTGTGCGGCTTATATATGGGGAAAAAAATTCTTCTAGAATGTAGTGATGTAGCTTATAGTTGGGTGCGGCTTATATATGGGGGGGAATGTATTCTTCTAGAATGTGGTGGATGCGGCTTATAGTCAGGTGTGGCTTATATGTGGAAAATCTGTTTTTTTCTGAAATATAGTGGATGTGGCTTATAGTCGGGTGCGGCTTATATATGGAAATTGTTTTCTTCTTGAATGTGGTGGGTGCGGCTTATAGTCGGTGCGGCTTATATATGGAAACAAATGTTTTCTTCTAGAATGTAGTGGATGTGTGAATGGGTGCGGCTTATATATGGAAAATAATGTTTTCTTCTAGAATGTAGTGATGTGGCTTATAGTTGGGTGCGGCTTATATATGGAAACATGTATTCTTCTAGAATGTGGTGGATGCGGCTTAAAGTCGAGTGCGGCTTATATATGAAAACAAATGTTTTCTTCTAGAATGTAGTGGTATACGTGAACGGGTGCGGCTTATATATGGGAGAAAAAAATCTTCTAGAATGTAGTGATGTAGCTTATAGTTGGGTGCGGTTTATATATGGGGAGAAAATGTTTTCTTCTAGAATGTGGTGGATGCGGTTTATAGTCAGGTGTGGCTTATATGTGGAAAATCTGTTTTTTTCTGAAATATAGTGGATGTGACTTATAGTCGGGTGCGGCTTATATATGGAAATTGTTTTCTTCTTGGATGTGGTGGATGCGGCTTATAGCCGGGTGCGGCTTATATATGGAAACAAATGTTTTTTCTAGAATGTAGTGGTATACGTGAATGTGTGCGGCTTATATATGGGGGAAAAAATTCTTCTAGAATGTAGTGATGTAGCTTATAGTTGGGTGCGGCTTATATATGGGGGGGAATGTATTCTTCTAGAATGTGGTGGATGCGGCTTATAGTCAGGTGTGGCTTATATGTGGAAAATCTGTTTTTTTCTGAAATATAGTGGATTTGACTTATAGTCGGGTGCGGCTTATATATGGAAATTGTTTTCTTCTTGAATGTGGTGAGTGCGGCTTATAGCCGGGTGCGGCTTATATATGGAAACAAATGTTTTCTTCTAGAATGTAGTGGATACGTGAATGGGTGCGGCTTATATATGGAAAATAATGTTTTCTTCTAGAATGTAGTGCTGTGGCTTATAGTTGGGTGCGGCTTATATGTGGAAAAATGTATTCTTTTAGAATGTGGTGGATGCGGCTTAAAGTCGAGTGCGGCTTATATATGAAAACAAATGTTTTCTTCTAGAATGTAGTGGTATACGTGAATGGGTGCGGCTTATATATGGGAAAAAAATTATTCTAGAATGTAGTGATGTTGCTTATAGTTGGGTGCGGCTTATATCTGGGGGGAAATGTATTCTTCTAGAATGTGGTGGATGCGGCTTATAGTCAAGTGGGGCTTATACGTGGAAAATCTGTTTTTTTCTGAAATATAGTGGATTTGACTTATAGTCGGGTGCGGCTTATATATGGAAAAATGTATTCTTTTAGAATGTGGTGGGTGCGGCTTAAAGTCGAGTGTGGCTTATATATGAAAACAAATGTTTTCTTCTAGAATGTAGTGGTATACGTGAATGGGTGCGGCTTATATATGGGAGAAAAAAATTCTTCTAGAATGTAGTGATGTAGCTTATAGTTGGGTGCGGTTTATATATGGGGGGAAATGTATTCTTCTAGAATGTGGTGGATGCGGCTTATAGTCAAGTGGGGCTTATATGTGGAAAATCTGTTTTTTTCTGAAATATAGTGGATTTGACTTATAGTCGGGTGCGGCTTATATATGGAAATTGTTTTCTTCTTGAATGTGGTGGGTGCGGCTTATAGTCGGGTGCGTCTTATATATGAAAACAAATGTTTTCTTCTAGAATGTAGTGGTATACGTGGATGTGTGCGGCTTATATATGGTGAAAAATTCTTCTAGAATGTAGTGATGTAGCTTATAGTTGGGTGCGGCTTATATATGGGGGGAAATGTATTCTTCTAGAATGTGGTGGATGCGGCTTATAGTCAGGTGTGGCTTATATGTGGAAAATCTGTTTTTTTCTGAAATATAGTGGATTTGACTTATAGTCGGGTGCGGCTTATATATGGAAATTGTTTTCTTCTTGAATGTGGTGGATGCGGCTTATAGTCGGGTGCGTCTTATATATGGAAACAAATGTTTTCTTCTAGAATGTAGTGATGTGGCTTATAGTTGGGTGCGGCTTATATATGGAAAAATGTATTCTTCTAGAATGTGGTGGATGCGGCTTAAAGTCGGGTGCGTCTTATATATGAAAACAAATGTTATATTCTAGAATGTAGTGGTATACGTGAATGTGTGCGGCTTATATATGGGGAAAAAAATTATTCTAGAATGTAGTGATGTAGCTTATAGTTGGGTGCGGCTTATATATGGGGGGAAATGTATTTTTCTAGAATGTGGTGGATGCGGCTTATAGTCAAGTGGGGCTTATATGTGGAAAATCAGTTTTTTTCTGAAATATAGTGAATGTGACTTATAGTCGGGTGCGGTCTATATATGGAAATTGTTTTCTTCTTGACTGTGGTGGATGCGGCTTATAGTCGGGTGCGTCTTATATATGAAAACAAATGTTTTCTTCCAGAATGTAGTGGATGTGTGAATGGGTGCGGCTTATATATGGAAAAAATAATGATTCTAGAATGTAGAGGGTGCGGCTCGTATGCCCGCCCAACCCTAATCATAACTGGCCCCCAACATTGTTGCATTTCTCCTCAGGTGGCGCTCATACTACCCAGCCATTTCCTTG
This sequence comes from Entelurus aequoreus, assembly GCF_033978785.1. Lineage (NCBI taxonomy): Eukaryota > Metazoa > Chordata > Actinopteri > Syngnathiformes > Syngnathidae > Entelurus > Entelurus aequoreus. The sequence goes on along the minus strand of NC_084732.1, from coordinate 98,932,262 downwards.
CCTCGCGTCCATAATTCCAGTCATGTACGTCAGCCGGTGTACTTTATTAACAAAAATGGCTTCCGTGCAATTTGCAGCCTCCTCTCAAAGTACTCCTGAGCACACGGCTAAAAGCCAAAAAGCACTCAGAATGCAATCAAATCACAACGCACGTGCGCGTGGACGGATCAATCCGGGGCCCTTGAAGGCAACGCGCGTCCATTGAAGTCGTTGATAGCCGCGGCGGGGTCCACTCGAGAACGCTCGACTCCGCCATGGCGGCGTTTGTCTTTCAGGTTGTCGTCGGCGCCCCCTATAGGTGCCTGGCCTTTAAAAAATAAGGCAATAAGGAATGAAACGGGCAGATAAACCTCGGGAGGCGGAGGAGCGGCACACACCCCCCAGGGAGCTGGACAAGCTCCTCGACACGGGAAGTCGAGGCACTTGATAGCAAATGGGAAGCGGGATGGAAATGGCGGTGCATCAGCAACTGTTGCCTGCAGGGAGAGAGGACTTCTCGGGGTGTGCACCACTGAGGTGGAAATGAGCGGATGGCCTGGCCCGGTAGGTGGCTTTTTCAGAAAAACAACAATATTTTAAGCTTTCCTTGACAGCCGTGCATGATTTCTACATAAAACTACTCTTAGAATAATCAGCGAATGCTAGTCTGCAATTACATGAGCTTGGACCGTCGTCAGTGGGAATACTTTTCCCGTTAATTAATTCCGCAAACCTTGTTTGTGTGGGAACGGCTGTGCTTGAATCATGCAATATAATCATAAGTGCGTGTGATATCTGCATAATATCGTGTTTATGCAAGGGGCAAACAAGGTTATTTTTGTGATGCCAAACCTAATAACGAGCCGGTCTTGTTAGCGCTCCCTTGTACTGTTGAAGAAACAAAACAATGGTATCCTTTTTTCTATTGGTTCACTTTCACAAATTCCTCAGTAAATTCAGACGCATTACCTCCCTGTTAAAGTACCAATGATTGTCACACACACATGCACACTAGGTGTGGCAAAATTATTCTCTGCATTTGACCCATCACCCGGGGAGGGTGTTAGTTTAGGGTTGTAGCTGCCTGGAGGTGTACTTTTATTGCGGTTTTGAAGGAGGATAGAGATGCCCTTTCTTTTATACCTGTTGGGAGCGCATTCCACATTGATGTGGCATAGAAAGAGAATGAGTTAAGACCTTTGTTAGTTCGGAATCTGGGTTTAACGTGTTGAATTGAGAAATGGTATTATGGAATTCCTGGAATTTTGGGAAAAACATTTTTGTAGTTCCTTAACCAACTTGTGGGAATTGTGGAAGTTTGAAAAATGGCCAATTCATTTTGAATGAGGAAAATGACACTCAGCATCAAGGGTTGGAATTGGGGGTTTAATCACCAAAATGATTCCCGAGCGCGGCCACCGCTGCTGCTCACTGCTCTTCTCACCTCCCAGGGGGTGGAACAAGGGTGATGGGTCAAATGCAGAGAATAATTTCGCCACACCTAGTGTGCATGTGTGTGTGACAATCATTGGTACTTTAACTTTAAAGTACCAATGATAGTGGGAATCATTTTTGGTGATTCAACCCCCAATTTCAACCCTTAATGCTGAGTGTCAAGCAGGGAGGTAATGGGTCCCATTTTTATAGTCTTTGGTATGACTCGGTTTGAACTCACAACCTACCGATCTAACTTTAATAAGTTAAGTTCGGCTAGGAGCATGGTGTGCCTCATTTTTTTTTACTTGACCTCCTCCAGGTGCTGCAGTCCTGTATAATGACACTTGCTTGTAATAAAGCAACTTTTTGTTCAGCAAAGCGTCTCCGGCGTATCTTTTGATCCAGCCGCAATGACGCGTCACCCTTCTGCCAGAAATACACGAGTACCAATACACGTATGTGGGTATGCATGTATCGTACTGACATTGATGCTCAAATGCACCACGTCCGGATGAAGGCACATTGGTTTGAATTAATACAAGTACTTTGAGTTGTCTAAAAGGATCTTTAAAAAAAAAAAAACTGTTACCCCAGGTGGCCCTTGGCAAAGGTCTAGTACCTGACTGCCCCCTAGCCAGGGATACGGTGAAGACCTCAACGGCGGAGCAGGCGGAAGACGGTAGATTTAAAGAACTACCACAACGGCTGCGATGGCAGAAGAAGACTGCAGCAAAAAAAGGTCCCCAGTCGTCTTGGACTCCATGCCACTGGACCCTGACCCGATTCTGAGATTTACAATCTTAAGACCGAAGTTATGTCAGGAACTTCTGATGACAAACAAGAATGATAACGACCAGTTGAATCTATCAGGTATCAGTGTTTGACCTCGTTTTTGTGCCCATACCTACATCAAAATGTAGGTATGGGCACAGGTATGGTATTGTGACCTGGGCATGACGTTAAAGTGCATCCGGCAGTGGAGGCTCCTCTATGGGGTCTTGGGGCACTAGGAGGTTAACCCCTTTACTACTGTTACCCCAGGTGGCCCTTGGCAAAGGCCTAGTACCTGACTGCCCCCTAGCCAGGGAATACGGTCAAGACCTCAACGGCGGAGCAGGCGGAAGACGGTAGATTTAAAGAACTACCACAACGGCTGCGAAGGCGGAAGAAGGCTGCAGCAGAAAAAGGGTCCCCAGTCGTCTTGGAATCCATGCCACTGGACCCTGACCCGATTCTGTCAAGGATCGTGTGGTGACTGTCTGTGCACCAGTCTCCCCACGTAAAACAAAGTCACGCACAGGCATCCTCCATAAAGGGATACACCCCTACAAAGAGGATTGTCACCGCCAACGATGATGGACTATCAGTGGTACTTTAACTTTATTTTATTTTGAAATTGGACCGGTTTGAATCAAATGGAAAATTTCAATGAGAATTTCAGAAAAAATTGGGAATTTCGGGAAAAGCGGGAATTTTTTGGGAAATGGTAAAAAAAAAACTAAACTTGAAGAGTCTGATTGAGTTGAAATTATTGGTGTTCAAATGTTTCAATTGTTGATGTAGTAACATGTTGAATTGAGAAATGGTGTTACGGAATTCCTGGAATTTTGGGAAAACCGGGAATTTTTGTAGTTCCTTAAACAACTTGTTTTGGTTTTTTTCCTGAATATGAGGAGTCTTTTGATGGTGGAACGGTTGAAATGGGTTGAAAAATGTGGCAGGAGTAGTCGAACTTAAGGGTGGAAATAGGTTACCGAAAAACGGGAATTCCTGGAAATGTGTTAAAAGTGGAAAAATGGTTGTTTAAATTTCCAGGATATGTTGAATGTGTTGAAGGTGGATTGGTTTGAATAGGTTGAAGAATGTGGGGATTGTGGAAGTTTGAAAAATGGCCAATTCATTTTGAATGGGGAAAATGCAAAAAATAAATTAAAAAAATATGGGAAATCCGGGAATTTTTAATGTAATTGTTGAAGGAGAGAACAAAATTCCTGAACAGGTTGAATATTTTGAAGTTGGAACGGTTTGAATCAGATGAAAAATGTGGGAATTGTGGAACTTTGAAGAATGTCCCACTGATTTCAGTGAGAATTTCAGAAAAAATTGGGAATTTCGGGAAAAGCGGGAATTTTTTTGAAAATGGTAAAAAAAACAAAAAAACTTGAAGAGTCTGATTGAGTTGAAATTATTGGTGTTAAAATGTTTCAAATGTTGATGTAGTAACATGTTGATTTGAGAAATGGTGTTACGGAATTCCTGGAATTTTGGGAAAACCGGGAATTTTTGGAGTTCCTTAACCAACTTGTTTTGGGGTTTTTTCTGAATATGAGGAGTCTTTTGACGGTGGAACGGTTGAAATGGGTTGAAAAATGTGGCAGGAGTAGTCGAACTTAAGGGTGGAAATAGGTTACCGAAAAACGGGAATTCCTGGAAATGTGTTAAAAGTGGAAAAACGGTAGTTTAAATGTCCAGGTTGAATGTGTTGAAGGTGGAATGGTTTGAATAGGTTGAAGAATGTGGGAATTGTGAAAGTTTGAAAAATGGCCAATTCATTTTGAATGGGGAAAATGCAAAAAAAAAAAAAAAAAATTATGGGAAATGCGGGAATTTTTAATATAATTGTTGAAGGAGAGAACAAAATTCCTGAACAGGTTGAATATTTTGAAGTTGGAACAGTTTGAATCAGATGAAAAATGTGGGAATTGTGGAACTTTGAAGAATGTCCGACTGATTTTAATGGGAATTTCAGAAAAAATTGGGAATTTCGGGAAAAGCTGGAATTTTTTGGGAAATGGTAAAAAAAAAAAAAAAAAATTGAAATGTCTGAGTTGAAATTTTTGGTGTTAAAATGTTTCAAATGTTGATGTAGTAACATGTTGAATTGAGAAATTTGTATAACGGAATTCCTGGAATTTTGGGAAAACCGGGAATTTTTCCAATTCAATAAACAAATTTGTTTTTTGTTCTTATTAGGAGGAATGTTTTGACGGTGGAACGGTTGAAGTGGGTTGAAAAATGTGGAAGTAGTAGTCGCCAGAAAAAAAGGTGGAAATAGGGCTTTGGAAAATCAGGAATTCTGGAAAATCCTGGAATTTTTTTTTTTACTTTGAAAAAAAGTAATTCTAATTTCCGGGATGGTGAAATGTGTTGAAAGTACAATGGTTTTAATCCGTTGAAAAATGTGGAAATGGTGGAAGTTTGAAAAATGGCCAATTCATTTTGAATGGGGAAAATGCAAAAAAAAAATAATGAATTATGGGGAATCCGGGAATTTTTTATAGAATTGTCGAAGGAGAGAACACAATTCCTGAACAGTTTGAATATTTTGAAGTTGGAACAGTTTGAATCAGATGAAAAATGTGGGAATTGTGGAACTTTGAAGAATGTCCCATTCTTTTAAATGGGAATTTCAGAAAAATTTGAGAATTTTGTGAAAAGCTGGAATTTTTTGGAAAATGGTTAAAAAAAAAATTTGAAGAGTTGGATTGAGTTGAAATGATTGGTGTTAAAATGTTTCAAATGTTGATGTAGTAACATGTTGATTAGAGAAATGGTGTTACGAAATTCCTGGAATTTCGGGAAAACCGGGAATTTTTCCAGTTCAAAAAACAAATAGTTTTTTTTCCGAATTACCAGGAATGTTTTGACGGTGGAACAATTGAAGTGGGTTGAAAAATGCGGAAGGAGTAGTCGCCAGAAAAAAGGGTGGAAATAGGGCTTTGGAAAACCAGGAATTCTGGAAAATCCTGGAATTTTTTTGAACTTGGAAAAAAAAATGTTTACATTTTCAGGATGGTGGAATGTGTTGAAGGTGGAATGGTTTGAATCGGTTGAAAAATGTGGAAATGGTGGAAGTTTGAAAAATGGATCATTCGTTTTGAATGGGAAAAATGTCTCGAAAAACCTGGAATTCTGGGAAATCTGGGAATTTGGGGAATTTTTCAAGGGAAAGCCCGCGATTCCCGAATAAGCTGAACAGTTTGAAGTTGGAACGCTTCGAATCGGCTGAAAAATGTGGAAGGTGGAGCGCGCCAAAATCTGAAGAAGAAGAAAAAATAACGAGTAAGTCCACATAGACGAGGGTCAATAAATAAAGCAAATAAATGATTCCAAAACAACGTTATGAAGGTTGTTGCGTAACCCACACATTCATTTTGCAATACTTAACCATACTTTATTAAAAATCACAGCTCTGTATAAAATATACAGCCATCCCTCGCTACATCGGGTTTTTTAATACTTCACGACATCAAAGCATATTCTACATTTAAGTATTAAATTCTGACTAATGGTGTTTATTTGGAACATGCGTGCAGCTGCAATGTGATGTGTTACATATTTGCAGCTTCTTGGTGCAGGAGTAGGAAGAAGCAGGGCTCGTTTGATCCTACCTATTTTCCCTTTCATAGCAATTATTGGACAAAACCCAAAGGAAATTGTTGAACAATTTCCCTTGTGGATCATTAAAGTTTGTCTAAGTCTAAGTCTAAGTCTAAGTCTAAAAGCAGTGAAGTTGTCACGTTGTGTAAATGGTAAATAAACACAATGAATTGCAAATCCTTTTCAACTTATATTCAATTGAATAGACTGCAAAGACAAGATATTTCATGTTCACACTGAGAAACTTTATTTTTTTGTGCAAATAATCATTAACTTACAATTTAATGGCCGCAACACATTGCAAAAAAGGCATTTTTTACCACTGTGTTACATGGCCTTTCCTTTTAACAACACTCAGTAAAGGTTTGGGAACTGAGGTGACACATTTTTGAAGCTTTCCAAGTGAAATTATTTCCCATTCTTGCTACATGCAGGCCAGTCTAGTACCCGCACTCTTTTACTATGAAGCCACGCTGTTCTAACACGTGGCTTGGCATTGTCTTGCTGAAATAAGCAGGGGCGTCCATGATATCTTTGCTTGGATGGCAACATATGTTAATCCAAAAGCTGTATGTACCTTTCAGCATTAATGGTGCCTTCACAGATGTGTAAGTTACCCATGTCTTGGGCACTAATACACCCCCTTACCATCACACATGCTGGCTTTTACACTTTGCGCCTGGTACAATCCGGATGGTTCATTTCCTCTTCGTTCCAAAGGACACGACATCCACAGTTTCCAAAAACAAATCGAAAAGTGGACTCGTCAGACCACAGAACACTTTCTCACTTTGCATCAGTCCTTCTTAGATGAGCTCGGGCCCAGCGAAACCGGCGGCGTTTCTGGGTGTTGTTGACAAATGGCTTTGGCTTTGCATAGTAGAGTTTTAACTTGCACTTACAGATGTAGCAACGAGCGGTAGTTACCGACAGTGGTTTTCTGAAGTGCTCCTGAGCCCATGTGGTGATATCCTTTACACACGGATGTCTCTTTTTGATGCAGTACCGCCTGACGGATCCAAGGTCCGTAATATCATGGCTTACGCGCAGTGATTTCTTCAGATTCTCTGAACCTTTTTTTTGATTATACGGACTGTAGAAGGTGAAATCCCTAAATTCCTTGCAATAGCTGGTTGAGAAACACTCTAACATAAAATCTGCTTAGTGAGAAGAATTATCTTATCAGACAGAAAATAAGCAAATATCACCCTTATTTGAGATATTTCATCTTACTTAGATTTCAGTTTTTGCAGTGTAAGCAACGTTATCATGGACGCCCCTGCTTATTTCAGCGAGACGATGCCAAGCCACGTGTTCAAACAGCGTGGCTTTGTAGTAAAAGAGTGCGGGTACTAGACTGGCTTTGCAAATCATTGGATTCTCTTTTTATTTACCATTTTACACAACGTGCCAACTTCACTGGTTTTGTTTTTTGTAGTAAGTTGAGGTACCACTGTACTTTACTGTACTTTACTGTACTTCACTGTACTTTACTATTAAGAAAACACACCTGCACTGCAAATTGTCCGTGTTCAAAAACAAGAAAAAAATATGCAAAAATTAGGGGTATTTTATTTGAACTAAGCAAAATTATCTGCCAATAAAACAAGAAAATTTGACTTGTCAAGACTTTCCAAAACAAGTAAAATTAGTTAACTTCAAATAAGTATATTCGCACTAATAACAAGCGCACTTTTCTTGGTAGAAAAAAACAAATATGAGACCTTTGTGCTCAATATGTTGAAAAATATTCTTAAATGAAGTACATGCTAATGCCATTATCTTGACATAATGATTATACATTTCTTGAAACCAGCAAACTTATACTAAAAACTAATTTATTGTTCTTAATGGAAATTCAACAAGGCAACCGCTTGTTACTCTCGGGGTCTCCTAGCCGCTCAGGCAAATCATACTGTCTAAAAATGCATTTTTCCATGGATAACATGACATCATCGCGCCAAGTGCGTGCTCTTCCACTCAATTAGTGCGAATATTTGGCAAATATCACCCTTGTTTGAGATATTTCATCTTACTTATATTTCACTTTTTGCAGTGTAAGCAACGTTATCATGGACGCCCCTGCTTATTTCAGCGAGACGCTGGCCACTACCTGGTCGGCCGCCACGCCAAGTGCGCCCACCTCCTCGTCGGCCATGGATATGGCCATTCCCGGGTCGCCCACCTCGTCAGGTACGGCGGCGGTCTGCGCGTCGCCGCCACCTGATCCTGCCCCGGTGGATTCGGGGACACCTGGTCTGGCGACCCACCGCCATGTCCCCCTCCCGCCCTCCCATGACTCTCGATCCTGCCTTGTTTTGTTTGTTTTGGACATCTGGGATCTGTCCGTAAGGGGGGGGCTCTGTCATGTCTGTGATTATGTTTTGTTTTAGTCATGTTCGGTTTTGGTTTTGGACTTTTTGTGCACTTTTATTTGTCACCATAGCAACCATTAGTTTCACCTGGTTCACATCGTCATGTCACGCACCTGTTTTCACTGATCATGTCACTATATAAGCTTTTCTGTTTCTGTTGTTCGTCCTGGCGACATCACACTGCTTTCCAAAACAAGTAAAATTAGCTAACTTCAAATAAGTATATTCTCACTAATAACAAGCGCACTTTTCTTGGTAGAAAAAAACAAATATGAGACCTTTGTGCTCAATATGTTGAAAAATATTCTTAAATGAAGTACATGCTAATGCCATTATCTTGACATAATGATTATACATTTCTTGAACCCAGCAAAGTTATACTAAAAACTAATTTATTGTTCTTAATGGAAATTCAACAAGGCAACCGCTTGTTACTCTCGGGGTCTCCTAGCCGCTCAGGCAAATCATATTGTCTAAAAATGCATTTTTCCATGGATAACATGACATCATCGCGCCAAGTGCGTGCTCTTTCAGTCAATTAGTGCGCATATTTGGCAAATATCACCCTTGTTTGAGATATTTAACCTTACTTTGATTTCAGTATTCGCAGTGTAAGCAACGTTGTCATGGACGCCCCTGCTTATTTCAGCAAGACGATGCCAAGCCACGTGAGTAGTACTAGACTGGCTTTGCAAATCATTGTATTCTCTTTTTATTTACCATTTTACACAACGTGCTAACTTCACCAGTTTTGGGGTTTTGTAGTAAGTTGAGGCCCCACTGTACTTTACTGTACTTCACTGTACTTTACTATCAAGAAAACACACCTGCTGCTATTAAATCCTAGCATAATTGTTCCCACCTTTGCTGTCAGCGGGCAGAATGCTCTCCAAAGGGTTGTTATTGATCTCGCTCCCTCATCTGCAGGCAAATATAACGTCTGATTTACTTTTGTTTTCCTTCCCCGGGGTCGCTGTCAGCAATGTGGAAAGGACGCCGCTCATCTGGCTGATGGATGGCGGCGAATGTAGCCCGGCGCCTGGGGGTGGCCTGAGAGAGAAACCCCGCTCCTGGTTCACACGCCACATCAACATACCCTGCAGATGGGTTCCCCTTTGCGAGCGGTGCGTACGTGCCAGTGTCTGCGTAATAATCACTGCCTTTTTTTCTTTCTTTCTTTCTTTTTTTCCCCAGTTAATGCAGAGGTCACTTGCTGCATTTGTTTCTTGGAAATAAATAGAGAGGGGGGGAAAAAATGTAGTTTGACGTGTTGTTGACTGCATTACAAAGCAGGAGCCGTGAACCGTGAAGGCTAAGGCAGTTTGTTTCTACACACCAGCTAATGTAAGTCAGCTAATTTTATCTTCACGGGTCAAGGTGGTGTGTCGCCGCCGTCGTAAAAGAGGGTAATGCGCGGCATAATCTTGCACGACTACATTACAGCCGCTGTTTATGGTGCATTTATCCTCCTGCTTTTTTAAAGCACGAGGTCATTTATACAAACACCAGCGCAGGACGAGGTGTAAACTAATGCCACACCTCACCCGATGGAGCTTCTTTTATCGCTTCTTTTCATCACGGAACACGCTCAGGCTTTTCCAAACTGCAAACCCCGTTTCCATATGAGTTGGGAAATTGTGTTAGATGTAAATATAAACGGAATACAATGATTTGCCAATCCTTTTCAACCCATATTCAGTTGAATATGCTACAACATATTTGATGTTCAAACTGATAAATAAATAAATAAATAAATAAATAAATAAATAAATAAATAATAATAATGAATAATAAACTGATAAACATTTTTTTTTTTTTTTGGCAAATAATCATTAACTTTAGAATTTGATGCCAGCGTGACAAAGAAGTTGGGAAAGGTGGCAATAAATACTGATAACGCCGGTTGTTGTATCGCGTTTTATCGTCACTAGAGATGATGTTCGAATCCGGTTCTCCCGGTTGTTCGATAAGAAAAGAACCGATTCCATGGACTCGAATCTCTTTTTGAGACCTAGTTCCCATTATCGAGGCCACTATAGTAAAGAAAAAGAGTTGGTTCTTTATTCGAATCTCTGGGAACGAATCCCGTCCCACAGGAAATGCCCTGTGGCACGTCCCGGGAAATGACGTAGCTCAGTCATTAGGCGGCAGATACAGAAGCAGCAACAAGGTTTATTATATAGATACTTTTTTGCGAATGAATCGAGGCTTTCGAACAGCTTTCATGCATTGGTACCGGCACCGGGGAATCGATACCGGTACCACACTTTAGTCATTTTTTATGTGTTGATAAATATGAATTGCAATGAAAGTTTTAAAGAAATGTTATCAGTGAACATTGCAACTTTTTCTTTTTTGTTTTGTTTTAATAGTATTTTTACAACGTGCTGCAGGCCGTTACAAAAAAGTATGCGGGCCACAAATGGCCCCCGGGCCCCACTTTGGGTGCCCCTGATTAAGGATATGATTCAATAAGTTGTACAAATCTTAAATGTATGATCTTCTTTGCATTAGCAGTAATTAAGGGCGAGCAGTTGGTTTGCGTGTGTGAAAACGTGCGCACACGCAGGTTAATAAAAGTGCTTGAAACAAATAAACGTAAAAGCAGAGGAGCACTGCAGAAATAATACTGATAAAGTTGAGGAATGCTCAACTTATTTGGAACATCCCACAGGTGTGCAGGCAAATTGGGAACAGGTGGGTGCCATGATTGGGTATAAAAGCAGCTTCCATGAAATGCTCAGTCATTCACAAACAAGGACGGGGCGAGGGTCACCACTTTGTCAACAAATGCCTGAGCAAATTGTTGAACAGTTTAAGAAAAACCTTTCTCAACCAGCTATTGCAAGGAATTTCGGGATTTCACCATCTACGCTCCGTAATATCATCAAAGGGTTCAGAGAATCTGGAGAAATCACTGCATGTAAGCAGCTAAGCCCGTGACCTTCCATCCCTCAGGCTGTACTGCATCAACAAGTGACATCGGTGTGTAAAGGATAT